>NC_133151.1:46783291-47083291 GCF_048418815.1 Hemitrygon akajei
ACTGTTCCTATGTCTGATGATAGAATGAAGGAGAATCCATGGGCTGAATAAATAATACTGTTCCTATGTCTGATGATAGAATGGGGGATCAGACTCCATGGGCCGAATGACATAATTCTGTTCCTATGTCTGATGATAGAATGGGGGATCAGACTCCATGGGCAGAATGACATAATACTGTTCCTATGTCTGATGATAGAATGGAGGATCAGACTCCATGGGCAGAATGACATAATACTGTTCCTATGTCTGATGATAGAATGGGGGATCAGACTCCTTGGGCCGAATGACATAATACTGTTCGATGTCTGATGATAGAACGGAGGATCAGACTCCATGGGCAGAATGACATAATACTGTTCGATGTCTGATGATAGAATGGAGGATCAGACTCCATGGGCAGAATGACATAAATCTGTTCCTATGTCTGATGATAGAATGGAGGTGCAGACTCCATGGGCAGAATGACATAATACTGTTCCTATGTCTGATGATAGAATGGAGGATCAGACTCCATGGGCAGAATGACATAATACTGTTCCTATGTCTGATGATAGAATGGAGGATCAGACTCCATGGGCAGAATGACATAATACTGTTCGATGTCTGATGATAGAATGGAGGTGCAGACTCCATGGGCAGAATGACATAATACTGTACCTATGTCTGATGATAGAATGGAGGATCAGACTCCATGGGCAGAATGACATAATACTGTTCCTATGTTTGATGATAGAATGGAGGATCAGACTCCATGGGCAGAATGACATAATACTGTTCCTATGTCTGATGATAGAATGGGGGATCAGACTCCATGGGCAGAATGACATAATACTGTTCCTATGTCTGATGATAGAATGGAGGTGCAGACTCCATGGGCAGAATGACATAATACTGTTCATATGTCAGATGATAGAATGGAGGATCAGACTCCATGGGCAGAATGACATAATACTGTTCCTATGTCTGATGATAGAATGGAGGATCAGACTCCATGGGCAGAATGACATAATACTGTTCCTATGTCTGATGATAGAATGGAGGATCAGACTCCATGGGCAGAATGACATAATACTGTTCGATGTCTGATGATAGAATGGAGGTGCAGACTCCATGGGCAGAATGACATAATACTGTTCCTATGTCTGATGATAGAATGGAGGATCAGACTCCATGGGCAGAATGACATAATACTGTTCCTTTGTCTGATGATAGAATGGAGGATCAGACTCCATGGGCAGAATGACATAATACTGTTCCTATGTCTGATGATAGAATGGGGGATAAGACTCCATGGGCCGAATGACATAATACTGTTCGATGTCTGATGATAGAATGGAGAATCAGACTCCATGGGCAGAATGACATAATACTGTTCGATGTCTGATGATAGAATGGAGGTGCAGACTCCATGGGCAGAATGACATAATACTGTTCCTATGTCTGATGATAGAATGGGGGATCAGACTCCAGTGGCCGAATGACATAATACTGTTCCTATGTCTGATGATAGAATGGTGGAGACTCCATGGGCCGAATGACATAATACTGTTCCTATGTCTGATGATAGAATGGAGGATCAGACTCCGTGGGCCAAATGACATAATACTGTTACTATGTCTGATGATAGAATGGAGGAGAATACATGGGCCGAATGACATAATACTGTTCCTATATCTGATGATAGAATGGAGGAGAATACATGGGCCGAATGACATAATACTGTTCGATGTCTGATGATAGAACGGAGGATCAGACTCCATGGGCAGAATGACATAATACTGTTCGATGTCTGATGATAGAATGGAGGATCAGACTCCATGGGCAGAATGACATAAATCTGTTCCTATGTCTGATGATAGAATGGAGGTGCAGACTCCATGGGCAGAATGACATAATACTGTTCCTATGTCTGATGATAGAATGGAGGATCAGACTCCATGGGCAGAATGACATAATACTGTTCCTATGTCTGATGATAGAATGGAGGATCAGACTCCATGGGCAGAATGACATAATACTGTTCGATGTCTGATGATAGAATGGAGGTGCAGACTCCATGGGCAGAATGACATAATACTGTACCTATGTCTGATGATAGAATGGAGGATCAGACTCCATGGGCAGAATGACATAATACTGTTCCTATGTCTGATGATAGAATGGAGGATCAGACTCCATGGGCAGAATGACATAATACTGTTCCTATGTCTGATGATAGAATGGGGGATCAGACTCCATGGCAGAATGACATAATACTGTTCCTATGTCTGATGATAGAATGGAGGTGCAGACTCCATGGGCAGAATGACATAATACTGTTCATATGTCTGATGATAGAATGGAGGATCAGATTCCATGGGAAGAATGACATAATACTGTTCCTATGTCTGATGATAGAATGGAGGATCAGACTCCATGGGCAGAATGACATAATACTGTTCCTATGTCTGATGATAGAATGGAGGATCAGACTCCATGGGCAGAATGACATAATACTGTTCGATGTCTGATGATAGAATGGAGGTGCAGACTCCATGGGCAGAATGACATAATACTGTTCCTATGTCTGATGATAGAATGGAGGATCAGACTCCATGGGCAGAATGACATAATACTATTCCTATGTCTGATGATAGAATGGGGGATCAGACTCCATGGGCAGAATGACATAATACTGTTCCTATGTCTGATGATAGAATGGGGGATCAGACTCCATGGGCAGAATGACATAATACTGTTCCTATGTCTGATGATAGAATGGATGATCAGACTCCATGGGCAGAATGACATAATACTGTTCCTATGTCTGATGATAGAATGGAGGTGCAGACTCCATGGGCTAATGACAGAATACTGTTCCTATGTCTGATGATAGAATGGAGGAGACTCCATGGGCCGAATGACATAATACTGTTCCTGTGTCTGATGATGGAATGGAGGATCAGACTCTATGGGCCGAATGACATAATACTGTTCCTATGTCTGATGATAGAATGGGGGATCAGACTCCATTGGCCGAATGACATAATACTGTTCCTATGTCTGATGATAGAATGGAGGAGACTCCATGGGCCGAATGACATAATACTGTTTCTATGTCCGATGATAGAATGGAGGAGACTCCATGGGCCGAATGATATAATACTGTTCCTATGTCTGATGATAGAATGGAGGAGACTCCATGGGCCGAATGACATAATACTGTTCCTATGTCTGAAGATAGAATGGGGGATCAGACTCCATGGGCCGAATGACATAATACTGTTCCTATGTCTGATGATAGAATGGGGGATCAGACTCCAAGGGCCGAATGACATAATACTGTTCCTATGTCTCATGATAGAATGGAGGATCTGACTCCATGGGCCGAATGACATAATACTGTCCCTATGTCTGATGATAGAATGGAGGATCAGACTCCATGGGCCGAATGACATAACACTGTTCCTATGTCTGATGATAGAATGGGGGATCAGACACCATGGGCCGAATGACATAATACTGTTCCTATGTCTGATGATAGAATGGGGGATCAGACTCCATTGGCCGAATGACATAATTCTGTTCCTATGTCTGATGATAGAATCGAGGATCAGACACCATGGGCCGAATGACATAATACTGTTCCTATGTCTGATGATAGAATGGGGGATCAGACTCCATTGGCCGAATGACATAATACTGTTCCTATGTCTGATGATAGAATGGAGGATCAGACTCCATGTGGCTAATGACATAATACTGTTCCTGTGTCTGATGATAGAATGGAGGAGACTCCATGGGCCGAATGACATAATACTGTTCCTATGTCTGATGATAGAATGGAGGATCAGACTCCATGGGCCGAATGACATAATACTGTTCCTATGTCTGATGATAGAATGGAGGTGCAGTCTCCATGGGCCTAATGACATAATACTGTTACTATGTCTGATGATAGAATGGAGGAGAATACATGGGCCGAATGACATAATACTGTTCCTGTGTCTGATGAAAGAATGGAGGATCAGACTTCATGGGCCGAATGACATAATACTGTTCCTATGTCTGATGATAGAATGGAGGATCAGACTCCAGGGGCAGAATGACATAATACTGTTCCTATGTCTGATGATAGAATGGGGGATCAGACTCCATGGGCCGAATGACATAATTCTGTTCCTATATCTGATGATAGAATGGAGGTGCAGACTCCATGGGCCTAATGACATAATACTGTTCCTATGTCTGATGATAGAATGGAGGAGACTCCATGGGCCGAATGACATAATACTGTTCCTGTGTATGATGATAGAATGGAGGATCAGACTCCATGGGCCGAATGACATAATACTGTTCCTATGTCTGATGATAGAATGGGGGATCAGACTCCATTGGCCGAATGACATAATACTGTTCCTATGTCTGATGATAGAATGGAGGAGACTCCATGGGCCGAATGACATAATACTGTTTCTATGTCTGATGATAGAATGGAGGAGACTCCATGGGCCGAATGATATAATACTGTTCCTATGTCTGATGATAGAATGGAGGAGACTCCATGGGCCGAATGACATAATACTGTTCCTATGTCTGAATATAGAATGGGGGATCAGACTCCATGGGCCGAATGACATAATACTGTTCCTATGTCTGATGATAGAATGGAGGATCAGACTCCATGGGCCGAATGACATAATACTGTTAATATCTCTGATGATAGAATGGAGGATCAGACTCCATGGGCCGAATGACATAATACTGTTCCTATGTCTGATGATAGAATGGAGGATCAGACTCCATGGGCCGAATGACATAATACTGTTCCTATGTCTGATGATAGAATGGAGGATCAGACTCCATGGGCCGAATGACATAACACTGTTCCTATGTCAGATGATAGAATGGGGGATCAGACTGCATGGGCCGAATGACATAATACTGTTCATATGTCTGATGATAGAATCGAGGATCAGACACCAAGGGCCGAATGACATAATACTGTTCCTATGTCTGATGATAGAATGGGGGATCAGACTCCATTGGCCGAATGACATAATACTGTTCCTATGTCTGATGATAGAATGGAGGATCAGACTCCATGGGCCGAATGACATAATACTGTTCCTGTGTCTGATGACAGAATGGAGCAGACTCCATGGGCCGACTGACATAATACTGTTCCTATGTCTGATGATAGAATGGAGGATCAGACTCCGTGGGCCTAATGACATAATACTATTCCTACGTCTGATGATAGAATGGAGGTGCAGTCTCCATGGGCCGAATGACATAATACTGTTCCTGTGTCTGATGAAAGAATGGAGGATCAGACTCCATTGGCCGAATGACATAATTCTGTTCCTATGTCTGATGATAGAATGGAGGATCAGACTCCATGTGGCTAATGACATAATACTGTTCCTGTGTCTGATGATAGAATGGAGGAGACTCCATGGGCCGAATGACATAATACTGTTCCTATGTCTGATGATAGAATGGAGGATCAGACTCCATGGGCCGAATGACATAATACTGTTCCTATGTCTGATGATAGAATGGAGGTGCAGTCTCCATGGGCCTAATGACATAATACTGTTACTATGTCTGATGATAGAATGGAGGAGAATACATGGGCCGAATGACATAATACTGTTCCTGTGTCTGATGAAAGAATGGAGGATCAGACTTCATGGGCCGAATGACATAATACTGTTCCTATGTCTGATGATAGAATGGAGGATCAGACTCCAGGGGCAGAATGACATAATACTGTTCCTATGTCTGATGATAGAATGGGGGATCAGACTCCATGGGCCGAATGACATAATTCTGTTCCTATATCTGATGATAGAATGGAGGTGCAGACTCCATGGGCCTAATGACATAATACTGTTCCTATGTCTGATGATAGAATGGAGGAGACTCCATGGGCCGAATGACATAATACTGTTCCTGTGTATGATGATAGAATGGAGGATCAGACTCCATGGGCCGAATGACATAATACTGTTCCTATGTCTGATGATAGAATGGGGGATCAGACTCCATTGGCCGAATGACATAATACTGTTCCTATGTCTGATGATAGAATGGAGGAGACTCCATGGGCCGAATGACATAATACTGTTTCTATGTCTGATGATAGAATGGAGGAGACTCCATGGGCCGAATGATATAATACTGTTCCTATGTCTGATGATAGAATGGAGGAGACTCCATGGGCCGAATGACATAATACTGTTCCTATGTCTGAATATAGAATGGGGGATCAGACTCCATGGGCCGAATGACATAATACTGTTCCTATGTCTGATGATAGAATGGAGGATCAGACTCCATGGGCCGAATGACATAATACTGTTAATATCTCTGATGATAGAATGGAGGATCAGACTCCATGGGCCGAATGACATAATACTGTTCCTATGTCTGATGATAGAATGGAGGATCAGACTCCATGGGCCGAATGACATAATACTGTTCCTATGTCTGATGATAGAATGGAGGATCAGACTCCATGGGCCGAATGACATAACACTGTTCCTATGTCAGATGATAGAATGGGGGATCAGACTGCATGGGCCGAATGACATAATACTGTTCATATGTCTGATGATAGAATCGAGGATCAGACACCAAGGGCCGAATGACATAATACTGTTCCTATGTCTGATGATAGAATGGGGGATCAGACTCCATTGGCCGAATGACATAATACTGTTCCTATGTCTGATGATAGAATGGAGGATCAGACTCCATGGGCCGAATGACATAATACTGTTCCTGTGTCTGATGACAGAATGGAGCAGACTCCATGGGCCGACTGACATAATACTGTTCCTATGTCTGATGATAGAATGGAGGATCAGACTCCGTGGGCCTAATGACATAATACTATTCCTACGTCTGATGATAGAATGGAGGTGCAGTCTCCATGGGCCGAATGACATAATACTGTTCCTGTGTCTGATGAAAGAATGGAGGATCAGACTTCATGGGCCGAATGACATAATACTGTTCCTATGTCTGATGACAGAATGGGGGATCAGACTCCATGGGCCGAATGACATAAGACTGTTCCTATGTCTGTTGATACAATGGAGGATCAGACTCCATGGGCCTAATGACATAATACTGTTCCTATGTCTGATGATAGAATGGGGCGTCAGACGCCATGGGCCGAATGACATAATACTGTTCCTATGTCTGATGATAGAATGGGGCGTCAGACTCCATGGGCCGAATGACATAATACTGTTCCTGTGTCTGATGATAGAATGGAGGATCAGACACCATGGGCCGAATGACATGACACTGTTCCTATGTCTGATGATAGAATGAAGGAGAATCCATGGGCCGAATAAATAATACTGTTCCTATGTCTGATGATAGAATGGAGGATCAGACTCCATGGGCAGAATGAAATAATAATGTTCCGATGTCTGATGATAGAATGGAGGATCAGACTCCATGGGCAGAATGACATAATACTGTTCCTATGTCTGATGATAGAATGGAGGATCAGACTCCAGGGGCATAATGACATAATACTGTTCCTATGTCTGATGATAGAATGGGGGATCAGACTCCATGGGCCGAATGACATAATTCTGTTCCTATGTCTGATGATAGAATGGGGGATCAGACTCTATGGGCAGAATGACATAATACTGTTCCTATGTCTGATGATAGAATGGAGGATCAGACTCCATGGGCAGAATGACATAATACTGTTCCTATGTCTGATGATAGAATGGGGCATCAGACTCCATGGGCCGAATGACATAATACTGTCCCTATGTCTGATGATAGAATGGAGGATCAGACTCCATGGGCCGAATGACATAACACTGTTCCTATGTCTGATGATAGAATGGGGGATCAGACACCATGGGCCGAATGACATAATACTGTTCCTATGTCTGATGATAGAATGGGGGATCAGACTCCATGGGCCGAATGACATAATTCTGTTCCTATGTCTGATGATAGAATCGAGGATCAGACACCATGGGCCGAATGACATAATACTGTTCCTATGTCAGATGATAGAATGGGGGATCAGACGCCATTGGCCGAATGACATAATACTGTTCCTATGTCTGTTGATAGAATGGAGGATCAGACTCCATGGGGCTAATGACATAATACTGTTCCTGTGTCTGATGATAGAATGGAGGAGACTCCATGGGCCGAATGACATAATACTGTTCCTATGTCTGATGATAGAATGGAGGAGACTCCATGGGCCGAATGACATAATACTGTTCCTATGTCTGATGATAGAATGGAGGTGCAGACTCCATGGGCCGAATGACATAATACTGTTCCTATATCTGATGATAGAATGGGGGATCAGACTCCAGTGGCCGAATGACATAATACTGTTCCTATGTCTGATGATAGAATGGTGGAGACTCCATGGGCCGAATGACATAATACTGTTCCTATGTCTGATGATAGAATGGAGGATCAGACTCCGTGGGCCTAATGACATAATACTATTCCTACGTCTGATGATAGAATGGAGGTGCAGTCTCCATGGGCCTAATGACATAATACTGTTACTATGTCTGATGATAGAATGGAGGAGAATACATGGGCCGAATGACATAATACTGTTCCTGTGTCTGATGAAAGAATGGAGGATCAGACTTCATGGGCCGAATGACATAATACTGTTCCTATGTCTGATGACAGAATGGGGGATCAGACTCCATGGGCCGAATGACATAATACTGTTCCTATGTCTGATGATAGAATGGAGGATCAGACTCCATGGGCCTAATGACATAATACTGTTCATATGTCCGATGATAGAATGTAGGAGACTCCATGGGCCGAATGACATAATACTGTTCCTGTGTCTGATGATAGAATGGAGGATCAGACTTCATGGGGCGAATGACATAATACTGTTCCTGTGTCTGATGATAGAATGGAGGATCAGACACCATGGGCCGAATGACATGACACTGTTCCTATGTCTGATGATAGAATGAAGGAGAATCCATGGGCCGAATAAATAATACTGTTCCTATGTCTGATGATAGAATGGAGGATCAGACTCCATGGGCAGAATGAAATAATAATGTTCCGATGTCTGATGACAGAATGGAGGATCAGACTCCATGGGCAGAATGACATAATACTGTTCCTATGTCTGATGATAGAATGGAGGATCAGACTCCAGGGGCAGAATGACATAATACTGTTCCTATGTCTGATGATAGAATGGGGGATCAGACTCCATGGGCCGAATGACATAATTCTGTTCCTATGTCTGATGATAGAATGGAGGTGCAGACTCCATGGGCCTAATGACATAATACTGTTCCAATGTCTGATGATAGAATGGAGGAGACTCCATGGGCCGAATGACATAATACTGTTCCTGTGTCTGATGATAGAATGGAGGATCAGACTCCATGGGCCGAATGACATAATACTGTTCCTATGTCTGATGATAGAATGGGGGATCAGACTCCATTGGCCGAATGACATAATACTGTTTCTATGTCTGATGAAAGAATGGAGGAGACTCCATGGGCCGAATGATATAATACTGTTCCTATGTCTGATGATAGAATGGAGGAGACTCCATGGGCCGAATGACATAATACTGTTCCTATGTCTGAAGATAGAATGGGGGATTAGACTCCATGGGCCGAATGACATAATACTGTTCCTATGTCTGATGATAGAATGGGGGATCAGACTCCATTGGCCGAATGACATAATACTGTTTCTATGTCTGATGAAAGAATGGAGGAGACTCCATGGGCCGAATGATATAATACTGTTCCTATGTCTGATGATAGAATGGAGGATCAGACTCCATGGGCCGAATGACATAATACTGTCCCTATGTCTGATGATAGAATGGAGGATCAGACTCCATGGGCCGAATGACATAACACTGTTCCTATGTCTGATGATAGAATGGGGGATCAGACACCATGGGCCGAATGACATAATACTGTTCCTATGTCTGATGATAGAATGGGGGATCAGACTCCATTGGCCGAATGACATAATTCTGTTCCTATGTCTGATGATAGAATCGAGGATCAGACACCATGGGCCGAATGACATAATACTGTTCCTATGTCTGATGAAAGAATGGGGGATCAGACTCCATTGGCCGAATGACATAATACTGTTCCTATGTCTGATGATAGAATGGAGGAGACTCCATGGGCCGAATGACATAATACTGTTCCTATGTCTGATGATAGAATGGAGGTGCAGACTCCATGGGCCGAATGACATAATACTGTTCCTATGTCTAATGATAGAATGGGGGATCAGACTCCAGTGGCCGAATGACATAATACTGTTCCTATGTCTGATGATACAATGGTGGAGACTCCATGGGCCGAATGACATAATACTGTTCCTATGTCTGATGATAGAATGGAGGATCAGACTCCGTGGGCCTAATGACATAATACTATTCCTACGTCTGATGATAGAATGGAGGTGCAGTCTCCATGGGCCTAATGACATAATACTGTTACTATGTCTGATGATAGAATGGAGGAGAATACATGGGCCGAATGACATAATACTGTTCCTGTGTCTGATGAAAGAATGGAGGATCAGACTTCATGGGCCGAATGACATAATACTGTTCCTATGTCTGATGACAGAATGGGGGATCAGACTCCATGGGCCGAATGACATAATACTGTTCCTATGTCAGATGATAGAATGGAGGATCAGACTCCATGGGCCTAATGACATAATACTGTTCATATGTCTGATGATAGAATGTAGGAGACTCCATGGGCCGAATGACATAATACTGTTCCTGTGTCTGATGATAGAATGGAGGATCAGACACCATGGGCCGAATGACATGACACTGTTCCTATGTCTGATGATAGAATGAAGGAGAATCCATGGGCCGAATAAATAATACTGTTCCTATGTCTGATGATAGAATGGAGGATCAGACTCCAGGGGCAGAATGACATAATACTGTTCCTATGTCTGATGATAGAATGGGGGATCAGACTCCATGGGCCGAATGACATAATTCTGTTCCTATGTCTGATGATAGAATGGGGGATCAGACTCCATGGGCAGAATGACATAATTCTGTTCCTATGTCTGATGATAGAATGGGGGATCAGACTCCATGGGCCGAATGACATAATACTGTTCGATGTCTGATGATAGAATGGAGGATCAGACTCCATGGGCAATATGACATAATACTTTTCGATGTCTGATGATAGAATGGAGGATCAGACTCCATGGGCAGAATGACATAATTCTGTTCCTATGTCTGATGATAGAATCGAGGATCAGACACCATGGGCCGAATGACATAATACTGTTCCTATGTCTGATGATGGAATGGGGGATCAGACTCCATTGGCCGAATGACATAATACTGTTCCTATGTCTGATGATAGAATGGAGGATCAGACTCCATGGGGCTAATGACATAATACTGTTCCTGTGTCTGATGACAGAATGGAGCAGACTCCATGGGCCAAATGACGTAATACTGTTCCTATGTCTGATGATAGAATGGAGGAGACTCCATGGGCCGAATGACATAATACGGTTCCTATGTCTGATGATAGAATGGAGGTGCAGACTCCATGGGCCGAATGACATAATACTGTTCCTATGTCCGATGATAGAATGGGGGATCAGACTCCAGTGGCTGAATGACATAATACTGTTCCTATGTCTGATGATAGAATGGTGGAGACTCCATGGGCCGAAAGACATAATACTGTTCCTATGTCTGATGATAGAATGGAGGATCAGACTCCGTGGGCCTAATGACATAATACTATTCCTACGTCTGATGATAGAATGGAGGATCAGACTTCATGGGGCGAATGACATAATACTGTTCCTGTGTCTGATGATAGAATGGAGGATCAGACACCATGGGCCGAATGACATGACACTGTTCCTATGTCTGATGATAGAATGAAGGAGAATCCATGGGCTGAATAAATAATACTGTTCCTATGTCTGATGATAGAATGGGGGATCAGACTCCATGGGCCGAATGACATAATTCTGTTCCTATGTGTGATGATAGAATGGGGGATCAGACTCCATGGGCAGAATGACATAATACTGTTCCTATGTCTGATGATAGAATGGAGGATCAGACTCCAGGGGCAGAATGACATAATACTGTTCCTATGTCTGATGATGGAATGGGGGATCAGACTCCTTGGGCCGAATGACATAATACTGTTCGATGTCTGATGATAGAACGGAGGATCAGACTCCATGGGCAGAATGACATAATACTGTTCGATGTCTGATGATAGAATGGAGGATCAGACTCCATGGGCAGAATGACATAAATCTGTTCCTATGTCTGATGATAGAATGGAGGTGCAGACTCCATGGGCAGAATGACATAATACTGTTCCTATGTCTGATGATATAATGGAGGATCAGACTCCATGGGCAGAATGACATAATACTGTTCCTATGTCTGATGATAGAATGGAGGATCAGACTCCGTGGGCCTAATGACATAATACTGTTACTATGTATGATGATAGAATGGAGGAGAATACATGGGCCGAATGACATAATACTGTTACTATGTCTGATGATAGAATGGAGGAGAATACATGGGCCGAATGACATAATACTGTTCCTATGTCTGATGATGGAATGGAGGAGAATACATGGGCCGAATGACATAATACTGTTCCTGTGTCTGATGATAGAATGGAGGATCAGAATTCATGGGCCGAATGACATAATACTGTTCCTATGTCTGATGACAGAATGGGGGATCAGACTCCATGGGCCGAATGACATAATACTGTTCCTATGTCTGATGATAGAATGGAGGAGACTCCATGTGCCGAATGACATAATACTGTTCCTGTGTCTGATGATAGAATGGAGGTGCAGTCTCCATGGGCAGAATGACATAATACTGTTCCTATGGCTGTTGATAGAATGGAGGATCAGACTCCATGGGCCGAATGACATAATACTGTTCCGATGTCTGATGATAGAATGGAGGATCAGACACCATGGGACGAATGACATAATACTGTTCCTATGTCTGATGATAGAATGGAGGAGACTCCATGGGCCGAATGACATAATACTGTTCCTGTGTCTGATGACAGAATGGAGGTGCAGACTCCATGGACCGAATGACATAATACTGTTCCTATGTCTGATGATAGAATGGGGGATCAGACTCCATTGGCCGAATGACATAATACTGTTCCTGTGTCTGATGACAGAATGGAGCAGACTCCATGGGGCTAATGACATAATACTGTTCCTGTGTCTGATGACAGAATGGAGCAGACTCCATGGGCCGAATGACATAATACTGTTCCTATGTCTGATGATAGAATGGGGGATCAGACTCCATGGGCCGAATGACATAATACTGTTCGATGTCTGATGATAGAATGGAGGATTAGACTCCATGGGCAGAATGACATAATACTGTTCGATGTCTGATGATAGAATGGAGGTGCAGACTCCAAGGGCAGAATGACATAATACTGTTCCTATGTCTGATGATAGAATGGGGGATCAGACTCCAGTGGCCGAATGACATAATACTGTTCCTATGTCTGATGATAGAATGGTGGAGACTCCATGGGCCGAATGACATAATACTGTTCCTATGTCTGATGATAGAATGGAGGATCAGACTCCGTGGGCCTAATGACATAATACTGTTACTATGTCTGATGATAGAATGGAGGAGAATACATGGGCCGAATGACATAATACTGTTCCTATGTCTGATGATAGAATGGAGGAGAATACATGGGCCGAATGACATAATACTGTTCCTGTGTCTGATGATAGAATGGAGGATCAGAATTCATGGCCCGAATGACATAATACTGTTCCTATGTCTGATGACAGAATGGGGGATCAGACTCCATGGGCCGAATGACATAATACTGTTCCTATGTCTGATGATAGAATGGAGGATCAGACTCCATGGGCCTAATGACATAATACTGTTCCTATGTCTGATGATAGGATGGAGGAGACTCCATGGGCCGAATGACATAATACTGTTCCTATGTCTGATGAAAGAATGGAGGATCAGACTCCATGGGCCGAATGACATAATACTGTTCCTGTGTCTGATGATAGAATGGAGGTGCAGTCTCCATGGGCCGAATGACATAATACTGTTCCTGTGTCTGATGATAGAATGGAGGATCAGACTCCATGGGCCGAATGACATAATACTGTTCCTGTGTCTGATGATAGAATGGAGGATCAGACTCCATGGGCCGAATGACATAATACTGTTCCTATGTCTGATGATAGAATGGAGGTGCAGTCTCCATGGGCCGAATGACATAATACTGTTCCTATGTCTGATGATAGAATGGAGGTGCAGTCTCCATGGGCCGAATGACATAATACTGTTCCTATGTCTGATGATAGAATGGAGGATCAGACTTCATGGGCCGAATGACATAATACTGTTCCTGTGCCTGATGATAGAATGGAGGATCAGACTTCATGGGCCGAATGACATAATACTGTTCCTGTGTCTGATGATAGAATGGAGGTGCAGTCTCCATGGGCCTAATGACATAATACTGTTCCTATGTCTGATGATAGAATGGAGGAGAATACATGGGCCGAATGACATACAACTGTTCCTGTTTCTGATGATAGAATGGAGGATCAGACTTCATGGGCCGAATGACATAATACTGTTCCTATGTCTGATGACAGAATGGGGGATCAGACTCCATGGGCCGAATGACATAATACTGTTCCTATGTCTGATGATAGAATGGAGGAGACTCCATGGGCCGAATGACATAATACTGTTCCTGTGTCTGATGATAGAATGGAGGATCAGACACCATGGGCCGAATGACATGACATTGTTCCTATGTCTGATGATTGAATGAAGGAGAATCCATGGGCCGAATGAAATAATACTGTTCCTATGTCTGATGATAGAATGGAGGATCAGACTCCATGGGCAGAATGACTTAATAATGTTCCGATGTCTGATGATAGAATGGAGGATCAGACTCCATGGGCAGAATGACATAATACTGTTCCTATGTCTAATGATAGAATGGAGGATCAGACTCCATGGGCAGAATGACATAATACTGTTCCTTTGTCTGATGATAGAATGGGGGATCAGACTCCATGGGCAGAATGACATAATACTGTTCCTATGTCTGATGATAGAATGGGGGATCAGTCTCCATGGGCCTAATGACATAATACTGTTCCTATGTCTGATGATAGAATGGAGGAGACTCCATGGGCCGAATGACATAATACTGTTCCTGTGTCTGATGTTAGAATGGAGGATCAGACTTCATGGGCCGAATGACATAATACTGTTCCTATGTCTGATGACAGAATGGGGGATCAGTCTCCATGGGCCGAATGACATAATACTGTTCCTATGTCTGATGACAGAATGGGGGATCAGTCTCCATGGGCCGAATGACATAATACTGTTCCTATGTCTGATGATAGAATGGAGGAGACTCCAAGGGCCGAATGACATAATACTGTTCCTGTGTCTGATGATAGAATGGAGGATCAGACACCATGGGCCGAATGACATGACACTGTTCCTATGTCTGATGATTGAATGAAGGAGAATCCATGGGCCGAATGAAATAATACTGTTCCTATGTCTGATGATAGAATGGAGGATCAGACTCCATGGGCAGAATGACTTAATAATGTTCCGATGTCTGATGATAGAATGGAGGATCAGACTCCATGGGCAGAATGACATAATACTGTTCCTATGTCTGATGATAGAATGGAGGATCAGACTCCATGGGCAGAATGACATAATACTGTTCCTATGTCCGATGATAGAATGGGGGATCAGACTCCATGGGCAGAATGACATAATACTGTTCCTATGTCTGATGATAGAATGGAGGATCAGACTCCATGGGCCGAATGACATAATACTGTTCCTATGTCTGATGATAGAATGGGGGATCAGACTCCATGGGCCGAATGACATAATACTGTTCCAATGTCTGATGATAGAATGGAGGATCAGACTCCATGGGCCGAATGATATAATACTGTTCCTATGTCTGATGATAGAATGGAGGATCAGACTCCATGGGCCGAATGACATAATACTGTTCCTATCGCTGATGATAGAATGGAGGATCAGACTCCATGGGCCGAAAGACATAATACTGTTCCTATGTCTGATGATAGAATGGAGGATCAGACTCCATGGGCCGAATGACATAATACTGTTCCTCTGTCTGATGATAGAATGGAGGATCAGACTCCATGGGCCGAATGACATAACACTGTTCCTATGTCTGATGATAGAATGGGGGATCAGACTGCATGGGCCGAATGACATAATACTGTTCCTATGTCTGATGATAGAATCGAGGATCAGACACCATGGGCCGAATGACATAATACTGTTCCAATGTCTGATGATAGAATGGGGGATCAGACTCCATTGGCCGAATGACATAATACTGTTCCTATGTCTGATGATAGAATGGAGGATCAGATTCCATGGGCCTTATGACATAATACTGTTCCTGTGTCTGATGACAGAATGGAGCAGACTCCATGGGCCGAATGACATAATACTGTTCCTATGTCTGATGATAGAATGGATGTGCAGACTCCATGGGCCGAATGACATAATACTGTTCCTATGTCTGATGATAGAATGGGAGATCAGACTCCAGTGGCCGAATGACATAATACTGTTCCTATGTCTGATGATAGAATGGAGGATCAGACTCCGTGGGCCTAATGACATAATACTGTTACTATGTCTGATGATAGAATGGAGGAGAATACATGGGCCGAATGACATAATACTGTTACTATGTCTGATGATAGAATGGAGGAGAATACATGGGCCGAATGACATAATACTGTTCCTGTGTCTGATGATAGAATGGAGGATCAGAATTCATGGGCCGAATGACATAATACTGTTCCTATGTCTGATGACAGAATGGGGGATCAGACTCCATGGTTCGAATGACATAATACTGTTCCTATGTCTGATGATAGAATGGAGGAGACTCCATGTGCCGAATGATATAATACTGTTCCTGTGTCTGATGATAGAATGGAGGTGCAGTCTCCATGGGCAGAATGACATAATACTGTTCCTGTGTCTGATGACAGAATGGAGGTGCAGACTCCATGGGCCGAATGACATAATACTGTTCCTATGTCTGATGATAGAATGGGGGATCAGACTCCATTGGCCGAATGACATAATATTGTTCCTGTGTCTGATGACAGAATGGAGCAGACTCCATGGGGCTAATGACATAATACTGTTCCTGTGTCTGATGACAGAATGGAGCAGACTCCATGGGCCGAATGACATAATACTGTTCCTATGTCTGATGATAGAATGGGGGATCAGACTCCATGGGCCGAATGACATAATACTGTTCGATGTCTGATGATAGAATGGAGGATCAGACTCCATGGGCAGAATGACATAATACTGTTCGATGTCTGATGATAGAATGGAGGTGCAGACTCCATGGGCAGAATGACATAATACTGTTCCTATGTCTGATGATAGAATGGGGGATCAGACTCCAGTGGCCGAATGACATAATACTGTTCCTATGTCTGATGATAGAATGGAGGATCAGACTCCGTGGGCCTAATGACATAATACTGTTACTATGTCTGATGATAGAATGGAGGAGAATACATGGGCCGAATGACATAATACTGTTCCTATGTCTGATGATAGAATGGAGGAGAATACATGGGCCGAATGACATAATACTGTTCCTGTGTCTGATGATAGAATGGAGGATCAGAATTCATGGCCCGAATGACATAATACTGTTCCTATGTCTGATGACAGAATGGGGGATCAGACTCCATGGGCCTAATGACATAATACTGTTCCTATGTCTGATGATAGGATGGAGGAGACTCCATGGGCCGAATGACATAATACTGTTCCTATGTCTGATGATAGAATGGAGGATCAGACTCCATGGGCCGAATGACATAATACTGTTCCTGTGTCTGATGATAGAATGGAGGTGCAGTCTCCATGGGCCGAATGACATAATACTGTTCCTGTGTCTGATGATAGAATGCAGGATCAGACTTCCTGGGCCGAATGACATAATACTGTTCCTGTGTCTGATGATAGAATGGAGGATCAGACTTCATGGGCCGAATGACATAATACTGTTCCTGTGTCTGATGATAGAATGGAGGTGCAGTCTCCATGGGCCGAATGACATAATACTGTTCCTGTGTCTGATGATAGAATGCAGGATCAGACTTCCTGGGCCGAATGACATAATACTGTTCCTGTGTCTGATGATAGAATGGAGGATCAGACTTCATGGGCCGAATGACATAATACTGTTCCTATGTCAGATGACAGAATGGGGGATCAGACTCCATGGGCCGAATGACATAATACTGTTCCTGTGTCTGATGATAGAATGGAGGATCAGACTCCATGGGCCGAATGACATAATACTGTTCCTATGTCAGATGACAGAATGGGGGATCAGACTCCATGGGCCGAATGACATAATACTGTTCCTATGTCTGATGATAGAATGGAGGATCAGACTCCATGGGCCTAATGACCTAATACTGTTCCTATGTCTGATGATAGAATGGCTGATCAGACACCATGGGCCTAATGACATAATACTGTTCCTGTGTCTGATGATAGAATGGAGGATCAGACTTCATGGGCCGAATGACATAATACTGTTCCTATGTCAGATGACAGAATGGGGGATCAGACTCCATGGGCCGAATGACATAATACTGTTCCTATGTCTGATGATAGAATGGAGGATCAGACTCCATGGGCCGAATGACATAATACTGTTCCTATGTCTGAAGATAGAATGGAGGATCAGGCACCATGGGCCGAATGACATGACACTGTACCTATGTCTGATGATTGAATGAAGGAGAAGCCATGGGCCGAATGAAATAATACTGTTCCTATGTCTGTTGATAAAATGGAGGATCAGACTCCATGGGCAGAATGACTTAATAATGTTCCGATGTCTGATGATAGAATGGAGGATCAGACTCCATGGGCAGAATGACATAATACTGTTCCTATGTCTGATGATAGAATGGAGGATCAGACTCCATGGGCAGAATGACATAATACTGTTCCTATATCTGATGATAGAATGCGGGATCAGACGCCATGGGTCGAATGACATAATACTGTTCCTATGTCTGATGATAGAATGGAGGATCAGACTCCATGGGCCGAATGACATAATACTGTTCCTCTGTCTGATGATAGAATGGAGGATCAGACTCCATGGGCCGAATGACATAACACTGTTCCTATGTCTGATGATAGAATGGGGGATCAGACTGCATGGGCCGAATGACATAATACTGTTCCTATGTCTGATGATAGAATCGAGGATCAGACACCATGGGCCGAATGACATAATACTGTTCCAATGTCTGATGATAGAATGGGGGATCAGACTCCATTGGCCGAATGACATAATACTGTTCCTATGTCTGATGATAGAATGGAGGATCAGATTCCATGGGCCTTATGACATAATACTGTTCCTGTGTCTGATGACAGAATGGAGCAGACTCCATGGGCCGAATGACATAATACTGTTCCTATGTCTGATGATAGAATGGATGTGCAGACTCCATGGGCCGAATGACATAATACTGTTCCTATGTCTGATGATAGAATGGAGGATCAGACTCCGTGGGCCTAATGACATAATACTGTTACTATGTCTGATGATAGAATGGAGGAGAATACATGGGCCGAATGACATAATACTGTTACTATGTCTGATGATAGAATGGAGGAGAATACATGGGCCGAATGACATAATACTGTTCCTGTGTCTGATGATAGAATGGAGGATCAGAATTCATGGGCCGAATGACATAATACTGTTCCTATGTCTGATGACAGAATGGGGGATCAGACTCCATGGGTCGAATGACATAATACTGTTCCTATGTCTGATGATAGAATGGAGGAGACTCCATGTGCCGAATGACATAATACTGTTCCTGTGTCTGATGATAGAATGGAGGTGCAGTCTCCATGGGCAGAATGACATAATACTGTTCCTATGGCTGTTGATAGAATGGAGGATCAGACTCCATGGGCCGAATGACATAATACTGTTCCGATGTCTGATGATAGAATGGAGGATCAGACACCATGGGCCGAATGACATAATACTGTTCCGATGTCTGATGATAGAATGGAGGATCAGACACCATGGGCCGAATGACATAATACTGTTCCTATGTCTGATGATAGAATGGAGGAGACTCCATGGGCCGAATGACATAATACTGTTCCTGTGTCTGATGACAGAATGGAGGTGCAGACTCCATGGGCCGAATGACATAATACTGTTCCTATGTCTGATGATAGAATGGGGGATCAGACTCCATTGGCCGAATGACATAATACTGTTCCTGTGTCTGATGACAGAATGGAGCAGACTCCATGGGGCTAATGACATAATACTGTTCCTGTGTCTGATGACAGAATGGAGCAGACTCCATGGGCCGAATGACATAATACTGTTCCTATGTCTGATGATAGAATGGGGGATCAGACTCCATGGGCCGAATGACATAATACTGTTCGATGTCTGATGATAGAATGGAGGATCAGACTCCATGGGCAGAATGACATAATACTGTTCGATGTCTGATGATAGAATGGAGGTGCAGACTCCATGGGCAGAATGACATAATACTGTTCCTATGTCTGATGATAGAATGGGGGATCAGACTCCAGTGGCCGAATGACATAATACTGTTCCTATGTCTGATGATAGAATGGAGGATCAGACTCCGTGGGCCTAATGACATAATACTGTTACTATGTCTGATGATAGAATGGAGGAGAATACATGGGCCGAATGACATAATACTGTTCCTATGTCTGATGATAGAATGGAGGAGAATACATGGGCCGAATGACATAATACTGTTCCTGTGTCTGATGATAGAATGGAGGATCAGAATTCATGGCCCGAATGACATAATACTGTTCCTATGTCTGATGACAGAATGGGGGATCAGACTCCATGGGCCGAATGACATAATACTGTTCCTATGTCTGATGATAGAATGGAGGATCAGACTCCATGGGCCTAATGACATAATACTGTTCCTATGTCTGATGATAGGATGGAGGAGACTCCATGGGCCGAATGACATAATACTGTTCCTATGTCTGATGATAGAATGGAGGATCAGACTCCATGGGCGAAATGATATAATACTGTTCCTGTGTCTGATGATAGAATGGAGGTGCAGTCTCCATGGGCCGAATGACATAATACTGTTCCTGTGTCTGATGATAGAATGGAGGATCAGACTTCCTGGGCCGAATGACATAATACTGTTCCTGTGTCTGATGATAGAATGGAGGATCAGACTTCATGGGCCGAATGACATAATACTGTTCCTATGTCAGATGACAGAATGGGGGATCAGACTCCATGGGCCGAATGACATAATACTGTTCCTGTGTCTGATGATAGAATGGAGGATCAGACTCCATGGGCCGAATGACATAATACTGTTCCTATGTCAGATGACAGAATGGGGGATCAGACTCCATGGGCCGAATGACATAATACTGTTCCTATGTCTGATGATAGAATGGAGGATCAGACTCCATGGGCCTAATGACCTAATACTGTTCCTATGTCTGATGATAGAATGGCTGATCAGACACCATGGGCCTAATGACATAATACTGTTCCTGTGTCTGATGATAGAATGGAGGATCAGACTTCATGGGCCGAATGACATAATACTGTTCCTATGTCAGATGACAGAATGGGGGATCAGACTCCATGGGCCGAATGACATAATACTGTTACTATGTCTGATGATAGAATGAGGATCAGACTCCATGGGCCGAATGACATAATACTGTTCCTATGTCTGATGATAGAATGGAGGATCAGACACCATGGGCCGAATGACATGACACTGTTCCTATGTCTGATGATTGAATGAAGGAGAAGCCATGGGCCGAATGAAATAATACTGTTCCTATGTCTGTTGATAAAATGGAGGATCAGACTCCATGGGCAGAATGACTTAATAATGTTCCGATGTCTGATGATAGAATGGAGGATCAGACTCCATGGGCAGAATGACATAATACTGTTCCTATGTCTGATGATAGAATGGAGGATCAGACTCCATGGGCAGAATGACATAATACTGTTCCTATATCTGATGATAGAATGCGGGATCAGACGCCATGGGCCGAATGACATAATACTGTTCCTATGTCTGATGATAGAATGGGGGATCAGACTCCATGGGCCGAATGACATAATACTGTTCCTATGTCTGATGATAGAATGGAGGATCAGACTCCATGGGCCGAATGACATAATACTGTTCCTGTGTCTGATGACAGAATGGAGCAGACTCCATGGGCCGAATGACATAATACTGTTCCTATGTCTGATGACAGAATGGAGGAGAATACATGGGCCAAATGACATAATACTGTTACTATGTCTGATGATAGAATGGAGGAGAATACATGGGCCGAATGACAGAATACTGTTCCTATGTCCGATGATAGAATGGAGGAGAATACATGGGCCGAATGACATAATACTGTTCCTGTGTCTGATGATAGAATGGAGGATCAGAATTCATGGGCCGAATGACATAATACTGTTCCTATGTCTGATGACAGAATGGGGGATCAGACTCCATGGGCCGAATGACATAATACTGTTCCTATGACTGATGATAGAATGGAGGAGACTCCATGGGCCGAATGACATAATACTGTTCCTGTGTCTGATGATAGAATGGAGGTGCAGTCTCCATGGGCAGAATGACATAATACTGTTCCTATGTCTGATGATAGAATGGAGGATCAGACTCCATGGGCCGAATGACATAATACTGTTCCGATGTCTGATGATAGAATGGAGGTGCAGACTCCATGGGCCGAATGACATAATACTGTTCCGATGTCTGATGATAGAATGGAGGATCAGACACCATGGGCCGAATGACATAATACTGTTCCTATGTCTGATGATAGAATGGGGGATCAGACTCCATGGGCCGAATGACATAATACTGTTCCTATGTCTGATGATAGAATGGAGGAGACTCCATGGGCCGAATGACATAATACTGTTCCTATGTCTGATGATAGAATGGAGGAGACTCCATGGGCCAAATGACATAATACTGTTCCTGTGTCTGATGATAGAATGGAGGTGCAGACTCCATGGGCCGAATGACATAATACTGTTACTATGTCTGATGATAGAATGGGGGATCAGACTCCATTGGCCGAATGACATAATACTGTTCCTATGTCTGATGATAGAATGGAGGAGACTCCATGGGCCGAATGACATAATACTGTTCCTGTGTCTGATGACAGAATGGAGCAGACTCCATGGGCCGAATGACATAATACTGTTCCTATCTCTGATGATAGAATGGAGGGTTAGACTCCATGGGGCTAATGACATAATACTGTTCCTGTGTCTGATGACAGAATGGAGCAGACTCCATGGGCCGAATGACATAATACTGTTCCTATGTCTGATGATAGAATGGGGGATCAGACTCCATGGGCCGAATGACATAATACTGTTCGATGTCTGATGATAGAATGGAGGTGCAGACTCCATGGGCAGAATGACATAATACTGTTCCTATGTCTGATGATAGAATGGGGGATCAGACTCCAGTGGCCGAATGACATAATACTGTTCCTATGTCTGATGATAGAATGGTGGAGACTCCATGGGCCGAATGACATAATACTGTTCCTATGTCTGATGATAGAATGGAGGATCAGACTCCGTGGGCCTAATGACATAATATTGTTACTATGTCTGATGATAGAATGGAGGAGAATACATGGGCCGAATGACATAATACTGTTCCTATGTCTGATGTTAGAATGGAGGAGAATACATGGGCCGAATGACATAATACTGTTCCTGTGTCTGATGATAGAATGGAGGATCAGAATTCATGGCCCGAATGACATAATACTGTTCCTATGTCTGATGACAGAATGGGGGATCAGACTCCATGGGCCGAATGACATAATACTGTTCCTATGTCTGATGATAGAATGGAGGATCAGACTCCATGGGCCTAATGACATAATACTGTTCCTATGTCTGATGATAGAATGGAGGAGACTCCATGGGCCGAATGACATAATACTGTTCCTATGTCTGATGATAGAATGGAGGTGCAGTCTCCATGGGCCTAGTGACATAATACTGTTCCTATGTCTGATGATAGAATGGAGGAGAATACATGGGCCGAATGACATAATACTGTTCCTGTGTCTGATGATAGAATGGAGGATCAGACTTCATGGGCCGAATGACATAATACTGTTCCTATGTCAGATGACAGAATGGGGGATCAGACTCCATGGGCCGAATGACATAATACTGTTCCTATGTCTGATGATAGAATGGAGGATCAGACTCCATGGGCCTAATGACATAATACTGTTCCTATGTCTGATGATAGAATGGAGGAGACTCCATGGGCTGAATGACATAATACTGTTCCTGTGTCTGATGATAGAATGGAGGATCAGACTTCATGGGGCGAATGACATAATACTGTTCCTGTGTCTGATGATAGAATGGAGGAGACTCCATGGGCCGAATGACATAATACTGTTCCTATGTCTGATGATAGAATGGAGTTGCAGTCTCCATGGGCCTAGTGACATAATACTGTTCCTATGTCTGATGATAGAATGGAGGAGAATACATGGGCCGAATGACATAATACTGTTCCTGTGTCTGATGATAGAATGGAGGATCAGACTTCATGGGCCGAATGACATAATACTGTTCCTATGTCAGATGACAGAATGGGGGATCAGACTCCATGGGCCGAATGACATAATACTGTTCCTATGTCTGATGATAGAATGGAGGATCAGACTCCATGGGCCTAATGACATAATACTGTTCCTATGTCTGATGATAGAATGGAGGAGACTCCATGGGCTGAATGACATAATACTGTTCCTGTGTCTGATGATAGAATGGAGGATCAGACTTCATGGGGCGAATGACATAATACTGTTCCTGTGTCTGATGATAGAATGGAGGATCAGACACCATGGGCCGAATGACATGACACTGTTCCTATGTCTGATGATTGAATGAAGGAGAATCCATGGGCCGAATGAAATAATACTGTTCCTATGTCTGATGATAGAATGGAGGATCAGACTCCATGGGCAGAATGACTTAATAATGTTCCGATGTCTGATGATAGAATGGAGGATCAGACTCCATGGGCAGAATGACATAATACTGTTCCTATGTCTGATGATAGAATGGAGGATCAGACTCCATGGGCAGAATGACATAATACTGTTCCTATGTCTGATGATAGAATGGGGGATCAGACTCCATGGGCAGAATGACATAATACTGTTCCTATGTCTGATGATAGAATGGGGGATCAGACTCCATGGGCAGAATGACATAATACTGTTCCTATGTCTGATGATAGAATGGAGGATCAGACTCCATGGACAGAATGACATAATACTGTTCCTATGTCTGATGATAGAATGCGGGATCAGACGCCATGGGCCGAATGACATAATACTGTTCCTATGTCTGATGATAGAATGGGGGATCAGACTCCATGGGCCGAATGACATAATACTGTTCCAATGTCTGATGATAGAATGGAGGATCAGAATCCATGGGCCGAATGATATAATACTGTTCCTATGTCTGATGATAGAATGGAGGAGAATACATGGGCCGAATGACATAATACTGTTCCTATGTCTGATGATAGAATGGAGGAGAATACATGGGCCGAATGACATAATACTGTTCCTGTGTCTGATGATAGAATGGAGGATCAGAATTCATGGCCCGAATGACATAATACTGTTCCTATGTCTGATGACAGAATGGGGGATCAGACTCCATGGGCCGAATGACATAATACTGTTCCTATGTCTGATGATAGAATGGAGGATCAGACTCCATGGGCCTAATGACATAATACTGTTCGTATGTCTGATGATAGAATGGAGGAGACTCCATGGGCCGAATGACATAATACTGTTCCTGTGTCTGATGATAGAATGGAGGTGCAGTCTCCATGGGCCTAATGACATAATACTGTTCCTATGTCTGATGATAGAATGGAGGAGAATACATGGGCCGAATGACATAATACTGTTCCTGTGTCTGATGATAGAATGGAGGATCAGACACCATGGGCCGAATGACATAATACTGTTCCTATGTCTGATGATAGAATGGGGGATCAGACTCCATGGGCCGAATGACATAATACTGTTCCTATGTCTGATGATAGAATGGAGGAGACTCCATGGGCCGAATGACATAATACTGTTCCTATGTCTGATGATAGAATGGAGGAGACTCCATGGGCCAAATGACATAATACTGTTCCTGTGTCTGATGATAGAATGGAGGTGCAGACTCCATGGGCCGAATGACATAATACTGTTACTATGTCTGATGATAGAATGGGGGATCAGACTCCATTGGCCGAATGACATAATACTGTTCCTATGTCTGATGATAGAATGGAGGAGACTCCATGGGCCGAATGACATAATACTGTTCCTGTGTCTGATGACAGAATGGAGCAGACTCCATGGGCCGAATGACATAATACTGTTCCTATCTCTGATGATAGAATGGAGGGTTAGACTCCATGGGGCTAATGACATAATACTGTTCCTGTGTCTGATGACAGAATGGAGCAGACTCCATGGGCCGAATGACATAATACTGTTCCTATGTCTGATGATAGAATGGGGGATCAGACTCCATGGGCCGAATGACATAATACTGTTCGATGTCTGATGATAGAATGGAGGTGCAGACTCCATGGGCAGAATGACATAATACTGTTCCTATGTCTGATGATAGAATGGGGGATCAGACTCCAGTGGCCGAATGACATAATACTGTTCCTATGTCTGATGATAGAATGGTGGAGACTCCATGGGCCGAATGACATAATACTGTTCCTATGTCTGATGATAGAATGGAGGATCAGACTCCGTGGGCCTAATGACATAATATTGTTACTATGTCTGATGATAGAATGGAGGAGAATACATGGGCCGAATGACATAATACTGTTCCTATGTCTGATGATAGAATGGAGGAGAATACATGGGCCGAATGACATAATACTGTTCCTGTGTCTGATGATAGAATGGAGGATCAGAATTCATGGCCCGAATGACATAATACTGTTCCTATGTCTGATGACAGAATGGGGGATCAGACTCCATGGGCCGAATGACATAATACTGTTCCTATGTCTGATGATAGAATGGAGGATCAGACTCCATGGGCCTAATGACATAATACTGTTCCTATGTCTGATGATAGAATGGAGGAGACTCCATGGGCCGAATGACATAATACTGTTCCTATGTCTGATGATAGAATGGAGGTGCAGTCTCCATGGGCCTAGTGACATAATACTGTTCCTATGTCTGATGATAGAATGGAGGAGAATACATGGGCCGAATGACATAATACTGTTCCTGTGTCTGATGATAGAATGGAGGATCAGACTTCATGGGCCGAATGACATAATACTGTTCCTATGTCAGATGACAGAATGGGGGATCAGACTCCATGGGCCGAATGACATAATACTGTTCCTATGTCTGATGATAGAATGGAGGATCAGACTCCATGGGCCTAATGACATAATACTGTTCCTATGTCTGATGATAGAATGGAGGAGACTCCATGGGCTGAATGACATAATACTGTTCCTGTGTCTGATGATAGAATGGAGGATCAGACTTCATGGGGCGAATGACATAATACTGTTCCTGTGTCTGATGATAGAATGGAGGAGACTCCATGGGCCGAATGACATAATACTGTTCCTATGTCTGATGATAGAATGGAGTTGCAGTCTCCATGGGCCTAGTGACATAATACTGTTCCTATGTCTGATGATAGAATGGAGGAGAATACATGGGCCGAATGACATAATACTGTTCCTGTGTCTGATGATAGAATGGAGGATCAGACTTCATGGGCCGAATGACATAATACTGTTCCTATGTCAGATGACAGAATGGGGGATCAGACTCCATGGGCCGAATGACATAATACTGTTCCTATGTCTGATGATAGAATGGAGGATCAGACTCCATGGGCCTAATGACATAATACTGTTCCTATGTCTGATGATAGAATGGAGGAGACTCCATGGGCTGAATGACATAATACTGTTCCTGTGTCTGATGATAGAATGGAGGATCAGACTTCATGGGGCGAATGACATAATATTGTTCCTGTGTCTGATGATAGAATGGAGGATCAGACACCATGGGCCGAATGACATGACACTGTTCCTATGTCTGATGATTGAATGAAGGAGAATCCATGGGCCGAATGAAATAATACTGTTCCTATGTCTGATGATAGAATGGAGGATCAGACTCCATGGGCAGAATGACTTAATAATGTTCCGATGTCTGATGATAGAATGGAGGATCAGACTCCATGGGCAGAATGACATAATACTGTTCCTATGTCTGATGATAGAATGGAGGATCAGACTCCATGGGCAGAATGACATAATACTGTTCCTATGTCTGATGATAGAATGGGGGATCAGACTCCATGGGCAGAATGACATAATACTGTTCCTATGTCTGATGATAGAATGGGGGATCAGACTCCATGGGCAGAATGACATAATACTGTTCCTATGTCTGATGATAGAATGGAGGATCAGACTCCATGGACAGAATGACATAATACTGTTCCTATGTCTGATGATAGAATGCGGGATCAGACGCCATGGGCCGAATGACATAATACTGTTCCTATGTCTGATGATAGAATGGGGGATCAGACTCCATGGGCCGAATGACATAATACTGTTCCAATGTCTGATGATAGAATGGAGGATCAGAATCCATGGGCCGAATGATATAATACTGTTCCTATGTCTGATGATAGAATGGAGGAGAATACATGGGCCGAATGACATAATACTGTTCCTATGTCTGATGATAGAATGGAGGAGAATACATGGGCCGAATGACATAATACTGTTCCTGTGTCTGATGATAGAATGGAGGATCAGAATTCATGGCCCGAATGACATAATACTGTTCCTATGTCTGATGACAGAATGGGGGATCAGACTCCATGGGCCGAATGACATAATACTGTTCCTATGTCTGATGATAGAATGGAGGATCAGACTCCATGGGCCTAATGACATAATACTGTTCGTATGTCTGATGATAGAATGGAGGAGACTCCATGGGCCGAATGACATAATACTGTTCCTGTGTCTGATGATAGAATGGAGGTGCAGTCTCCATGGGCCTAATGACATAATACTGTTCCTATGTCTGATGATAGAATGGAGGAGAATACATGGGCCGAATGACATAATACTGTTCCTGTGTCTGATGATAGAATGGAGGATCAGACCTCATGGGCCGAATGACATAATACTGTTCCTATGTCTGATGACAGAATGGGGGATCAGACTCCATGGGCCGAATGACATAATACTGTTCCTATGTCTGATGATAGAATGGAGGAGACTCCAAGGGCCGAATGACATAATACTGTTCCTGTGTCTGATGATAGAATGGAGGATCAGACACCATGGGCCGAATGACATGACACTGTTCCTATGTCTGATGATTGAATGAAGGAGAATCCATGGGCCGAATGAAATAATACTGTTCCTATGTCTGATGATATAATGGAGGAGAATACATGGGCCGAATGAAATAATACTGTTCCTGTGTCTGATGATAGAATGGAGGATCAGAATTCATGGGCCGAATGACATAATACTGTTCCTATGTCTGATGACAGAATGGGGGATCAGACTCCATGGGCCGAATGACATAATACTGTTCCTATGTCTGATGATAGAATGGAGGAGACTCCATGGGCCTAATGACATAATACTGTTCCTGTGTCTGATGATAGAATGGAGGTGCAGTCTCCATGGGCCTCATGACATAATACTATTCCTATGTCTGATGATAGAATGGAGGAGAATACATGGGCCGAATGACATAATACTGTTCCTGTGTCTGATGATAGAATGGGGGATCAGACTCCATGGGCAGAATGAAATAATACTGTTCCTATGTCTGATGATAGAATGGGGGATCAGACTCCATGGGCAGAATGACATAATACTGTTCCTATGTCTGATGATAGAATGGAGGATCAGACTCCATGGGCAGAATGACATAATACTGTTCATATGTCTGATGATAGAATGGGGGATCAGACGCCATGGGCCGAATGACATAATACTGTTCGATGTCTGATGATAGAATGGAGGATCAGACTCCATGGGCAGAATGACATAATACTGTTCCTATGGTTGTTGATAGAATGGAGGATCAGACTCCATGGGCCGAATGATATAATACTGTTCCGATGTCTGATGATAGAATGGATGTGCAGACTCCATGGGCCTAATGACATAATACTGTTCCTATGTCTGATGATAGAATGGAGGAGACTCCATGGGCCGAATGACATAATACTGTTCCTATGTCTGATGATAGAATGGAGGAGACTCCATGGGCCGAATGACATAATACTGTTCCTGTGTCTGATGATAGAATGGAGGTGCAGACTCCATGGGCCGAATGACATAATACTGTTCCTATGTCTGATGATAGAATGGGGGATCAGACTCCATTGGCCGAATGACATAATACTGTTCCTATGTCTGATGATAGAATGGAGCAGACTCCATGGGCCGAATGACATAATACTGTTCCTGTGTCTGATGGTAGAATGGAGGAGACTCCATGGGCCGAATGACATAATACTGTTCCTATGTCTGATGATAGAATGGAGGAGACTCCATGGGCCGAATGACATAATACTGTTCCTGTGTCTGATGACAGAATGGAGCAGACTCCATGGGCCGAATGACATAATACTGTTCCTATCTCTGATGATAGAATGGAGGGTCAGACTCCATGGGGCTAATGACATAAAACTGTTCCTGTGTCTGATGACAGAATGGAGCAGACTCCATGGGCCGAATGACATAATACTGTTCCTATGTCTGATGATAGAATGGGGGATCAGACTCCATGGGCAGAATGACATAATACTGTTCGATGTCTGATGATAGAATGGAGGATCAGACTCCATGGGCAGAATGACATAATACTGTTCGATGTCTGATGATAGAATGGAGGTGCAGACTCCATGGGCAGAATGACATAATACTGTTCCTATGACTGATGATAGAATGGGGGATCAGACTCCAGTGGCCGAATGACATAATACTGTTCCTATGTCTGATGATAGAATGGTGGAGACTCCATGGGCCGAATGACATAATACTGTTCCTATGTCTGATGGTAGAATGGAGGATCAGACTCCGTGGGCCTAATGACATAATACTGTTACTATGTCTGATGATAGAATGGAGGAGAATACATGGGCCGAATGACATAATACTGTTCCTATGTCTGATGATAGAATGGAGGAGAATACATGGGCCGAATGAGATAATACTGTTCCTGTGTCTGATGATAGAATGGAGGATCAGAATTCATGGCCCGAATGACATAATACTGTTCCTATGTCTGATGACAGAATGGGGGATCAGACTCCATGGGCCGAATGACATAATACTGTTCCTATGTCTGATGATAGAATGGAGGATCAGACTCCATGGGCCTAATGACATAATACTGTTCCTATGTCTGATGATAGAATGGAGGAGACTCCATGGGCCGAATGAAATAATACTGTTCCTGTGTCTGATGATAGAATGGAGGTGCAGTCTCCATGGGCCTAGTGACATAATACTGTTCCTATGTCTGATGATAGAATGGAGGAGAATACATGGGCCGAATGACATAATACTGTTCCTGTGTCTGATGATAGAATGGAGGATCAGACTTCATGGGCCGAATGACATAATACTGTTCCTATGTCTGATGACAGAATGGGGGATCAGACTCCATGGGCCGAATGACATAATACTGTTCCTATGTCTGATGATAGAATGGAGAAGACTCCATGGGCCGAATGACATAATACTGTTCCTGTGTCTGATGATAGAATGGAGGATCAGACACCATGGGCCGAATGACATGACACTGTTCCTATGTCTGATGATTGAATGAAGGAGAATCCATGGGCCGAATGAAATAATACTGTTCCTATGTCTGATGATAGAATGGAGGATCAGACTCCATGGGCAGAATGACATAATACTGTTCCTATGTCTGATGATAGAATGGGGGATCAGACTCCATGGGCATAATGACATAATACTGTTCCTATGTCTGATGATAGAATGGGGGATCAGACTCCATGGGCAGAATGACATAATACTGTTCCTATGTCTGATGATAGAATGGAGGATCAGACTCCATGGGCAGAATGACATAATACTGTTCCTATGTCTGATGATAGAATGCGGGATCAGACGCCATGGGCCGAATGACATAATACTGTTCCTATGTCTGATGATAGAATGGGGGATCAGACTCCATGGGCCGAATGACATAATACTGTTCCAATGTCTGATGATAGAATGGAGGATCAGAATCCATGGGCCGAATGATATAATACTGTTCCTATGTCTGATGATAGAATGGAGGAGAATACATGGGCCGAATGACATAATACTGTTCCTATGTCTGATGATAGAATGGAGGAGAATACATGGGCCGAATGACATAATACTGTTCCTGTGTCTGATGATAGAATGGAGGATCAGAATTCATGGCCCGAATGACATAATACTGTTCCTATGTCTGATGACAGAATGGGGGATCAGACTCCATGGGCCGAATGACATAATACTGTTCCTATGTCTGATGATAGAATGGAGGATCAGACTCCATGGGCCTAATGACATAATACTGTTCCTATGTCTGATGATAGAATGGAGGAGACTCCATGGGCCGAATGACATAATACTGTTCCTGTGTCTGATGATAGAATGGAGGTGCAGTCTCCATGGGCCTAATGACATAATACTGTTCCTATGTCTGATGATAGAATGGAGGAGAATACATGGGCCGAATGACATAATACTGTTCCTGTGTCTGATGATAGAATGGAGGATCAGACTTCATGGGCCGAATGACATAATACTGTTCCTATGTCTGATGACAGAATGGGGGATCAGACTCCATGGGCCGAATGACATAATACTGTTCCTATGTCTGATGATAGAATGGAGGAGACTCCATGGGCCGAATGACATAATACTGTTCCTGTGTCTGATGATAGAATGGAGGATCAGACACCATGGGCCGAATGACATGACACTGTTCCTATGTCTGATGATTGAATGAAGGAGAATCCATGGGCCGAATGAAATAATACTGTTCCTATGTCTGATGATATAATGGAGGAGAATACATGGGCCGAATGACATAATACTGTTCCTGTGTCTGATGATAGAATGGAGGATCAGAATTCATGGGCCGAATGACATAATACTGTTCCTATGTCTGATGACAGAATGGGGGATCAGACTCCATGGGCCGAATGACATAATACTGTTCCTATGTCTGATGATAGAATGGAGGAGACTCCATGGGCCTAATGACATAATACTGTTCCTGTGTCTGATGATAGAATGGAGGTGCAGTCTCCATGGGCCTCATGACATAATACTATTCCTATGTCTGATGATAGAATGGAGGAGAATACATGGGCCGAATGACATAATACTGTTCCTGTGTCTGATGATAGAATGGGGGATCAGACTCCATGGGCAGAATGAAATAATACTGTTCCTATGTCTGATGATAGAATGGGGGATCAGACTCCATGGGCAGAATGACATAATACTGTTCCTATGTCTGATGATAGAATGGAGGATCAGACTCCATGGGCAGAATGACATAATACTGTTCATATGTCTGATGATAGAATGGGGGATCAGACGCCATGGGCCGAATGACATAATACTGTTCGATGTCTGATGATAGAATGGAGGATCAGACTCCATGGGCAGAATGACATAATACTGTTCCTATGGCTGTTGATAGAATGGAGGATCAGACTCCATGGGCCGAATGATATAATACTGTTCCGATGTCTGATGATAGAATGGAGGTGCAGACTCCATGGGCCTAATGACATAATACTGTTCCTATGTCTGATGATAGAATGGAGGAGACTCCATGGGCCGAATGACATAATACTGTTACTATGTCTGATGATAGAATGGAGGAGACTCCATGGGCCGAATGACATAATACTGTTCCTGTGTCTGATGATAGAATGGAGGTGCAGACTCCATGGGCCGAATGACATAATACTGTTCCTATGTCTGATGATAGAATGGGGGATCAGACTCCATTGGCCGAATGACATAATACTGTTCCTATGTCTGATGATAGAATGGAGCAGACTCCATGGGCCGAATGACATAATACTCTTCCTGTGTCTGATGGTAGAATGGAGGAGACTCCATGGGCCGAATGACATAATACTGTTCCTATGTCTGATGATAGAATGGAGGAGACTCCATGGGCCGAATGACATAATACTGTTCCTGTGTCTGATGACAGAATGGGGCAGACTCCATGGGCCGAATGACATAATACTGTTCCTATCTCTGATGATAGAATGGAGGGTCAGACTCCATGGGGCTAATGACATAAAACTGTACCTGTGTCTGATGACAGAATGGAGCAGACTCCATGGGCCGAATGACATAATACTGTTCCTATGTCTGATGATAGAATGGGGGATCAGACTCCATGGGCCGAATGACATAATACTGTTCCTATGTCTGATGATAGAATGGAGGAGAATACATGGGCCGAATGACAGAATACTGTTCCTATGTCTGATGATAGAATGGAGGAGAATACATGGGCCGAATGACATAATACTGTTCCTGTGTCTGATGATAGAATGGAGGATCAGAATTCATGGGCCGAATGACATAATACTGTTCCTATGTCTGATGACAGAATGGGGGATCAGACTCCATGGGCCGAATGACATAATACTGTTCCTATGTCTGATGATAGAATGGAGGAGACTCCATGGGCCGAATGACATAATACTGTTCCTTTGTCTGATGATAGAATGGAGGTGCAGTCTCCATGGGCAGAATGACATAATACTGTTCCTATGTCTGATGATAGAATGGGGGATCAGACGCCATGGGCCGAATGACATAATTCTGTTCGATCTCTGATGATAGAATGGAGGATCAGACTCCATGGGCAGAATGACATAATACTGTTCCTATGGCTGTTGATAAAATGGAGGATCAGACTCCATGGGCCGAATGACATAATACTGTTCCGATGTCTGATGATAGAATGGAGGTGCAGACTCCATGGGCCGAATGACATAATACTGTTCCGATGTCTGATGATAGAATGGAGGATCAGACACCATGGGCCGAATGACATAATACTGTTCCTATGTCTGATGAAAGAATGGGGGATCAGACTCCATGGGCCGAATGACATAATACTGTTCCTATGTCTGATGATAGAATGGAGGAGACTCCATGGGCCGAATGACATAATACTGTTCCTATGTCTGATGATAGAATGGAGGAGACTCCATGGGCCAAATGACATAATACTGTTCCTGTGTCTGATGATAGAATGGAGGTGCAGACTCCATGGGCCGAATGACATAATACTGTTACTATGTCTGATGATAGAATGGGGGATCAGACTCCATTGGCCGAATGACATAATACTGTTCCTATGTCTGATGATAGAATGGAGGAGACTCCATGGGCCGAATGACATAATACTGTTCCTGTGTCTGATGACAGAATGGAGCAGACTCCATGGGCCGAATGACATAATACTGTTCCTATCTCTGATGATAGAATGGAGGGTTAGACTCCATGGGGCTAATGACATAATACTGTTCCTGTGTCTGATGACAGAATGGAGCAGACTCCATGGGCCGAATGACATAATACTGTTCCTATGTCTGATGATAGAATGGGGGATCAGACTCCATGGGCCGAATGACATAATACTGTTCGATGTCTGATGATAGAATGGAGGTGCAGACTCCATGGGCAGAATGACATAATACTGTTCCTATGTCTGATGATAGAATGGGGGATCAGACTCCAGTGGCCGAATGACATAATACTGTTCCTATGTCTGATGATAGAATGGTGGAGACTCCATGGGCCGAATGACATAATACTGTTCCTATGTCTGATGATAGAATGGAGGATCAGACTCCGTGGGCCTAATGACATAATACTGTTACTATGTCTGATGATAGAATGGAGGAGAATACATGGGCCGAATGACATAATACTGTTCCTATGTCTGATGATAGAATGGAGGAGAATACATGGGCCGAATGACATAATACTGTTCCTGTGTCTGATGATAGAATGGAGGATCAGAATTCATGGCCCGAATGACATAATACTGTTCCTATGTCTGATGACAGAATGGGGGATCAGACTCCATGGGCCGAATGACATAATACTGTTCCTATGTCTGATGATAGAATGGAGGATCAGACTCCATGGGCCTAATGACATAATACTGTTCCTATGTCTGATGATAGAATGGAGGAGACTCCATGGGCCGAATGACATAATACTGTTCCTATGTCTGATGATAGAATGGAGGTGCAGTCTCCATGGGCCTAGTGACATAATACTGTTCCTATGTCTGATGATAGAATGGAGGAGAATACATGGGCCGAATGACATAATACTGTTCCTGTGTCTGATGATAGAATGGAGGATCAGACTTCATGGGCCGAATGACATAATACTGTTCCTATGTCAGATGACAGAATGGGGGATCAGACTCCATGGGCCGAATGACATAATACTGTTCCTATGTCTGATGATAGAATGGAGGATCAGACTCCATGGGCCTAATGACATAATACTGTTCCTATGTCTGATGATAGAATGGAGGAGACTCCATGGGCTGAATGACATAATACTGTTCCTGTGTCTGATGATAGAATGGAGGATCAGACTTCATGGGGCGAATGACATAATACTGTTCCTGTGTCTGATGATAGAATGGAGGAGACTCCATGGGCCGAATGACATAATTCTGTTCCTATGTCTGATGATAGAATGGAGGTGCAGTCTCCATGGGCCTAGTGACATAATACTGTTCCTATGTCTGATGATAGAATGGAGGAGAATACATGGGCCGAATGACATAATACTGTTCCTGTGTCTGATGATAGAATGGAGGATCAGACTTCATGGGCCGAATGACATAATACTGTTCCTATGTCAGATGACAGAATGGGGGATCAGACTCCATGGGCCGAATGACATAATACTGTTCCTATGTCTGATGATAGAATGGAGGATCAGACTCCATGGGCCTAATGACATAATACTGTTCCTATGTCTGATGATAGAATGGAGGAGACTCCATGGGCTGAATGACATAATACTGTTCCTGTGTCTGATGATAGAATGGAGGATCAGACTTCATGGGGCGAATGACATAATACTGTTCCTGTGTCTGATGATAGAATGGAGGATCAGACACCATGGGCCGAATGACATGACACTGTTCCTATGTCTGATGATTGAATGAAGGAGAATCCATGGGCCGAATGAAATAATACTGTTCCTATGTCTGATGATAGAATGGAGGAACAGACTCCATGGGCAGAATGACTTAATAATGTTCCGATGTCTGATGATAGAATGGAGGATCAGACTCCATGGGCAGAATGACATAATACTGTTCCTATGTCTGATGATAGAATGGAGGATCAGACTCCATGGGCAGAATGACATAATACTGTTCCTATGTCTGATGATAGAATGGGGGATCAGACTCCATGGGCCGAATGACATAATACTGTTCCTATGTCTGATGATAGAATGGGGGATCAGACTCCATGGGCAGAATGACATAATACTGTTCCTATGTCTGATGATAGAATGGAGGATCAGACTCCATGGGCAGAATGACATAATACTGTTCCTATGTCTGATGATAGAATGCGGGATCAGACGCCATGGGCCGAATGACATAATACTGTTCCTATGTCTGATGATAGAATGGGGGATCAGACTCCATGGGCCGAATGACATAATACTGTTCCAATGTCTGATGATAGAATGGAGGATCAGAATCCATGGGCCGAATGATATAATACTGTTCCTATGTCTGATGATAGAATGGAGGAGAATACATGGGCCGAATGACATAATACTGTTCCTATGTCTGATGATAGAATGGAGGAGAATACATGGGCCGAATGACATAATACTGTTCCTGTGTCTGATGATAGAATGGAGGATCAGAATTCATGGCCCGAATGACATAATACTGTTCCTATGTCTGATGACAGAATGGGGGATCAGACTCCATGGGCCGAATGACATAATACTGTTCCTATGTCTGATGATAGAATGGAGGATCAGACTCCATGGGCCTAATGACATAATACTGTTCCTATGTCTGATGATAGAATGGAGGAGACTCCATGGGCCGAATGACATAATACTGTTCCTGTGTCTGATGATAGAATGGAGGTGCAGTCTCCATGGGCCTAATGACATAATACTGTTCCTATGTCTGATGATAGAATGGAGGAGAATACATGGGCCGAATGACATAATACTGTTCCTGTGTCTGATGATAGAATGGAGGATCAGACTTCATGGGCCGAATGACATAATACTGTTCCTATGTCTGATGACAGAATGGGGGATCAGACTCCATGGGCCGAATGACATAATACTGTTCCTATGTCTGATGTTAGAATGGAGGAGACTCCATGGGCCGAATGACATAATACTGTTCCTGTGTCTGATGATAGAATGGAGGATCAGACACCATGGGCCGAATGACATGACACTGTTCCTATGTCTGATGATTGAATGAAGGAGAATCCATGGGCCGAATGAAATAATACTGTTCCTATGTCTGATGATATAATGGAGGAGAATACATGGGCCGAATGACATAATACTGTTCCTGTGTCTGATGATAGAATGGGGGATCAGACTCCATGGGCAGAATGAAATAATACTGTTCCTATGTCTGATGATAGAATGGGGGATCAGACTCCATGGGCAGAATGACATAATACTGTTCCTATGTCTGATGATAGAATGGAGGATCAGACTCCATGGGCAGAATGACATAATACTGTTCATATGTCTGATGATAGAATGGGGGATCAGACGCCATGGGCCGAATGACATAATACTGTTCGATGTCTGATGATAGAATGGAGGATCAGACTCCATGGGCAGAATGACATAATACTGTTCCTATGGCTGTTGATAGAATGGAGGATCAGACTCCATGGGCCGAATGATATAATACTGTTCCGATGTCTGATGATAGAATGGAGGTGCAGACTCCATGGGCCTAATGACATAATACTGTTCCTATGTCTGATGATAGAATGGAGGAGACTCCATGGGCCGAATGACATAATACTGTTCCTATGTCTGATGATAGAATGGAGGAGACTCCATGGGCCGAATGACATAATACTGTTCCTGTGTCTGATGATAGAATGGAGGTGCAGACTCCATGGGCCGAATGACATAATACTGTTCCTATGTCTGATGATAGAATGGGGGATCAGACTCCATTGGCCGAATGACATAATACTGTTCCTATGTCTGATGATAGAATGGAGCAGACTCCATGGGCCGAATGACATAATACTGTTCCTGTGTCTGATGGTAGAATGGAGGAGACTCCATGGGCCGAATGACATAATACTGTTCCTATGTCTGATGATAGAATGGAGGAGACTCCATGGGCCGAATGACATAATACTGTTCCTGTGTCTGATGACAGAATGGAGCAGACTCCATGGGCCGAATGACATAATACTGTTCCTATCTCTGATGATAGAATGGAGGGTCAGACTCCATGGGGCTAATGACATAAAACTGTACCTGTGTCTGATGACAGAATGGAGCAGACTCCATGGGCCGAATGACATAATACTGTTCCTATGTCTGATGATAGAATGGGGGATCAGACTCCATGGGCCGAATGACATAATACTGTTCCTATGTCTGATGATAGAATGGAGGAGAATACATGGGCCGAATGACAGAATACTGTTCCTATGTCTGATGATAGAATGGAGGAGAATACATGGGCCGAATGACATAATACTGTTCCTGTGTCTGATGATAGAATGGAGGATCAGAATTCATGGGCCGAATGACATAATACTGTTCCTATGTCTGATGACAGAATGGGGGATCAGACTCCATGGGCCGAATGACATAATACTGTTCCTATGTCTGATGATAGAATGGAGGAGACTCCATGGGCCGAATGACATAATACTGTTCCTGTGTCTGATGATAGAATGGAGGTGCAGTCTCCATGGGCAGAATGACATAATACTGTTCCTATGTCTGATGATAGAATGGGGGATCAGACGCCATGGGCCGAATGACATAATTCTGTTCGATCTCTGATGATAGAATGGAGGATCAGACTCCATGGGCAGAATGACATAATACTGTTCCTATGGCTGTTGATAGAATGGAGGATCAGACTCCATGGGCCGAATGACATAATACTGTTCCGATGTCTGATGATAGAATGGAGGTGCAGACTCCATGGGCCGAATGACATAATACTGTTCCGATGTCTGATGATAGAATGGAGGATCAGACACCATGGGCCGAATGACATAATACTGTTCCTATGTCTGATGATAGAATGGGGGATCAGACTCCATGGGCCGAATGACATAATACTGTTCCTATGTCTGATGATAGAATGGAGGAGACTCCATGGGCCGAATGACATAATACTGTTCCTATGTCTGATGATAGAATGGAGGAGACTCCATGGGCCAAATGACATAATACTGTTCCTGTGTCTGATGATAGAATGGAGGTGCAGACTCCATGGGCCGAATGACATAATACTGTTACTATGTCTGATGATAGAATGGGGGATCAGACTCCATTGGCCGAATGACATAATACTGTTCCTATGTCTGATGATAGAATGGAGGAGACTCCATGGGCCGAATGACATAATACTGTTCCTGTGTCTGATGACAGAATGGAGCAGACTCCATGGGCCGAATGACATAATACTGTTCCTATCTCTGATGATAGAATGGAGGGTTAGACTCCATGGGGCTAATGACATAATACTGTTCCTGTGTCTGATGACAGAATGGAGCAGACTCCATGGGCCGAATGACATAATACTGTTCCTATGTCTGATGATAGAATGGGGGATCAGACTCCATGGGCCGAATGACATAATACTGTTCGATGTCTGATGATAGAATGGAGGTGCAGACTCCATGGGCAGAATGACATAATACTGTTCCTATGTCTGATGATAGAATGGGGGATCAGACTCCAGTGGCCGAATGACATAATACTGTTCCTATGTCTGATGATAGAATGGTGGAGACTCCATGGGCCGAATGACATAATACTGTTCCTATGTCTGATGATAGAATGGAGGATCAGACTCCGTGGGCCTAATGACATAATACTGTTACTATGTCTGATGATAGAATGGAGGAGAATACATGGGCCGAATGACATAATACTGTTCCTATGTCTGATGATAGAATGGAGGAGAATACATGGGCCGAATGACATAGTACTGTTCCTGTGTCTGATGATAGAATGGAGGATCAGAATTCATGGCCCGAATGACATAATACTGTTCCTATGTCTGATGACAGAATGGGGGATCAGACTCCATGGGCCGAATGACATAATACTGTTCCTATGTCTGATGATAGAATGGAGGATCAGACTCCATGGGCCTAATGACATAATACTGTTCCTATGTCTGATGATAGAATGGAGGAGACTCCATGGGCCGAATGACATAATACTGTTCCTATGTCTGATGATAGAATGGAGGTGCAGTCTCCATGGGCCTAGTGACATAATACTGTTCCTATGTCTGATGATAGAATGGAGGAGAATACATGGGCCGAATGACATAATACTGTTCCTGTGTCTGATGATAGAATGGAGGATCAGACTTCATGGGCCGAATGACATAATACTGTTCCTATGTCAGATGACAGAATGGGGGATCAGACTCCATGGGCCGAATGACATAATACTGTTCCTATGTCTGATGATAGAATGGAGGATCAGACTCCATGGGCCTAATGACATAATACTGTTCCTATGTCTGATGATAGAATGGAGGAGACTCCATGGGCTGAATGACATAATACTGTTCCTGTGTCTGATGATAGAATGGAGGATCAGACTTCATGGGGCGAATGACATAATACTGTTCCTGTGTCTGATGATAGAATGGAGGAGACTCCATGGGCCGAATGACATAATACTGTTCCTATGTCTGATGATAGAATGGAGGTGCAGTCTCCATGGGCCTAGTGACATAATACTGTTCCTATGTCTGATGATAGAATGGAGGAGAATACATGGGCCGAATGACATAATACTGTTCCTGTGTCTGATGATAGAATGGAGGATCAGACTTCATGGGCCGAATGACATAATACTGTTCCTATGTCAGATGACAGAATGGGGGATCAGACTCCATGGGCCGAATGACATAATACTGTTCCTATGTCTGATGATAGAATGGAGGATCAGACTCCATGGGCCTAATGACATAATACTGTTCCTATGTCTGATGATAGAATGGAGGAGACTCCATGGGCTGAATGACATAATACTGTTCCTGTGTCTGATGATAGAATGGAGGATCAGACTTCATGGGGCGAATGACATAATACTGTTCCTGTGTCTGATGATAGAATGGAGGATCAGACACCATGGGCCGAATGACATGACACTGTTCCTATGTCTGATGATTGAATGAAGGAGAATCCATGGGCCGAATGAAATAATACTGTTCCTATGTCTGATGATAGAATGGAGGATCAGACTCCATGGGCAGAATGACTTAATAATGTTCCGATGTCTGATGATAGAATGGAGGATCAGACTCCATGGGCAGAATGACATAATACTGTTCCTATGTCTGATGATAGAATGGAGGATCAGACTCCATGGGCAGAATGACATAATACTGTTCCTATGTCTGATGATAGAATGGGGGATCAGACTCCATGGGCCGAATGACATAATACTGTTCCTATGTCTGATGATAGAATGGGGGATCAGACTCCATGGGCAGAATGACATAATACTGTTCCTATGTCTGATGATAGAATGGAGGATCAGACTCCATGGGCAGAATGACATAATACTGTTCCTATGTCTGATGATAGAATGCGGGATCAGACGCCATGGGCCGAATGACATAATACTGTTCCTATGTCTGATGATAGAATGGAGGATCAGACTCCATGGGCAGAATGACATAATACTGTTCCTATGTCTGATGATAGAATGCGGGATCAGACGCCATGGGCCGAATGACATAATACTGTTCCTATGTCTGATGATAGAATGGGGGATCAGACTCCATGGGCCGAATGACATAATACTATTCCAATGTCTGATGATAGAATGGAGGATCAGAATCCATGGGCCGAATGATATAATACTGTTCCTATGTCTGATGATAGAATGGAGGAGAATACATGGGCCGAATGACATAATACTGTTCCTATGTCTGATGATAGAATGGAGGAGAATACATGGGCCGAATGACATAATACTGTTCCTGTGTCTGATGATAGAATGGGGGATCAGACTCCATGGGCAGAATGAAATAATACTGTTCCTATGTCTGATGATAGAATGGGGGATCAGACTCCATGGGCAGAATGACATAATACTGTTCCTATGTCTGATGATAGAATGGAGGATCAGACTCCATGGGCAGAATGACATAATACTGTTCATATGTCTGATGATAGAATGGGGGATCAGACGCCATGGGCCGAATGACATAATACTGTTCGATGTCTGATGATAGAATGGAGGATCAGACTCCATGGGCAGAATGACATAATACTGTTCCTATGGCTGTTGATAGAATGGAGGATCAGACTCCATGGGCCGAATGATATAATACTGTTCCGATGTCTGATGATAGAATGGAGGTGCAGACTCCATGGGCCTAATGACATAATACTGTTCCTATGTCTGATGATAGAATGGAGGAGACTCCATGGGCCGAATGACATAATACTGTTACTATGTCTGATGATAGAATGGAGGAGACTCCATGGGCCGAATGACATAATACTGTTCCTGTGTCTGATGATAGAATGGAGGTGCAGACTCCATGGGCCGAATGACATAATACTGTTCCTATGTCTGATGATAGAATGGGGGATCAGACTCCATTGGCCGAATGACATAATACTGTTCCTATGTCTGATGATAGAATGGAGCAGACTCCATGGGCCGAATGACATAATACTCTTCCTGTGTCTGATGGTAGAATGGAGGAGACTCCATGGGCCGAATGACATAATACTGTTCCTATGTCTGATGATAGAATGGAGGAGACTCCATGGGCCGAATGACATAATACTGTTCCTGTGTCTGATGACAGAATGGGGCAGACTCCATGGGCCGAATGACATAATACTGTTCCTATCTCTGATGATAGAATGGAGGGTCAGACTCCATGGGGCTAATGACATAAAACTGTACCTGTGTCTGATGACAGAATGGAGCAGACTCCATGGGCCGAATGACATAATACTGTTCCTATGTCTGATGATAGAATGGGGGATCAGACTCCATGGGCCGAATGACATAATACTGTTCCTATGTCTGATGATAGAATGGAGGAGAATACATGGGCCGAATGACAGAATACTGTTCCTATGTCTGATGATAGAATGGAGGAGAATACATGGGCCGAATGACATAATACTGTTCCTGTGTCTGATGATAGAATGGAGGATCAGAATTCATGGGCCGAATGACATAATACTGTTCCTATGTCTGATGACAGAATGGGGGATCAGACTCCATGGGCCGAATGACATAATACTGTTCCTATGTCTGATGATAGAATGGAGGAGACTCCATGGGCCGAATGACATAATACTGTTCCTTTGTCTGATGATAGAATGGAGGTGCAGTCTCCATGGGCAGAATGACATAATACTGTTCCTATGTCTGATGATAGAATGGGGGATCAGACGCCATGGGCCGAATGACATAATTCTGTTCGATCTCTGATGATAGAATGGAGGATCAGACTCCATGGGCAGAATGACATAATACTGTTCCTATGGCTGTTGATAAAATGGAGGATCAGACTCCATGGGCCGAATGACATAATACTGTTCCGATGTCTGATGATAGAATGGAGGTGCAGACTCCATGGGCCGAATGACATAATACTGTTCCGATGTCTGATGATAGAATGGAGGATCAGACACCATGGGCCGAATGACATAATACTGTTCCTATGTCTGATGAAAGAATGGGGGATCAGACTCCATGGGCCGAATGACATAATACTGTTCCTATGTCTGATGATAGAATGGAGGAGACTCCATGGGCCGAATGACATAATACTGTTCCTATGTCTGATGATAGAATGGAGGAGACTCCATGGGCCAAATGACATAATACTGTTCCTGTGTCTGATGATAGAATGGAGGTGCAGACTCCATGGGCCGAATGACATAATACTGTTACTATGTCTGATGATAGAATGGGGGATCAGACTCCATTGGCCGAATGACATAATACTGTTCCTATGTCTGATGATAGAATGGAGGAGACTCCATGGGCCGAATGACATAATACTGTTCCTGTGTCTGATGACAGAATGGAGCAGACTCCATGGGCCGAATGACATAATACTGTTCCTATCTCTGATGATAGAATGGAGGGTTAGACTCCATGGGGCTAATGACATAATACTGTTCCTGTGTCTGATGACAGAATGGAGCAGACTCCATGGGCCGAATGACATAATACTGTTCCTATGTCTGATGATAGAATGGGGGATCAGACTCCATGGGCCGAATGACATAATACTGTTCGATGTCTGATGATAGAATGGAGGTGCAGACTCCATGGGCAGAATGACATAATACTGTTCCTATGTCTGATGATAGAATGGGGGATCAGACTCCAGTGGCCGAATGACATAATACTGTTCCTATGTCTGATGATAGAATGGTGGAGACTCCATGGGCCGAATGACATAATACTGTTCCTATGTCTGATGATAGAATGGAGGATCAGACTCCGTGGGTCTAATGACATAATACTGTTACTATGTCTGATGATAGAATGGAGGAGAATACATGGGCCGAATGACATAATACTGTTCCTATGTCTGATGATAGAATGGAGGAGAATACATGGGCCGAATGACATAATACTGTTCCTGTGTCTGATGATAGAATGGAGGATCAGAATTCATGGCCCGAATGACATAATACTGTTCCTATGTCTGATGACAGAATGGGGGATCAGACTCCATGGGCCGAATGACATAATACTGTTCCTATGTCTGATGATAGAATGGAGGATCAGACTCCATGGGCCTAATGACATAATACTGTTCCTATGTCTGATGATAGAATGGAGGAGACTCCATGGGCCGAATGACATAATACTGTTCCTATGTCTGATGATAGAATGGAGGTGCAGTCTCCATGGGCCTAGTGACATAATACTGTTCCTATGTCTGATGATAGAATGGAGGAGAATACATGGGCCGAATGACATAATACTGTTCCTGTGTCTGATGATAGAATGGAGGATCAGACTTCATGGGCCGAATGACATAATACTGTTCCTATGTCAGATGACAGAATGGGGGATCAGACTCCATGGGCCGAATGACATAATACTGTTCCTATGTCTGATGATAGAATGGAGGATCAGACTCCATGGGCCTAATGACATAATACTGTTCCTATGTCTGATGATAGAATGGAGGAGACTCCATGGGCTGAATGACATAATACTGTTCCTGTGTCTGATGATAGAATGGAGGATCAGACTTCATGGGGCGAATGACATAATACTGTTCCTGTGTCTGATGATAGAATGGAGGAGACTCCATGGGCCGAATGACATAATTCTGTTCCTATGTCTGATGATAGAATGGAGGTGCAGTCTCCATGGGCCTAGTGACATAATACTGTTCCTATGTCTGATGATAGAATGGAGGAGAATACATGGGCCGAATGACATAATACTGTTCCTGTGTCTGATGATAGAATGGAGGATCAGACTTCATGGGCCGAATGACATAATACTGTTCCTATGTCAGATGACAGAATGGGGGATCAGACTCCATGGGCCGAATGACATAATACTGTTCCTATGTCTGATGATAGAATGGAGGATCAGACTCCATGGGCCTAATGACATAATACTGTTCCTATGTCTGATGATAGAATGGAGGAGACTCCATGGGCTGAATGACATAATACTGTTCCTGTGTCTGATGATAGAATGGAGGATCAGACTTCATGGGGCGAATGACATAATACTGTTCCTGTGTCTGATGATAGAATGGAGGATCAGACACCATGGGCCGAATGACATGACACTGTTCCTATGTCTGATGATTGAATGAAGGAGAATCCATGGGCCGAATGAAATAATACTGTTCCTATGTCTGATGATAGAATGGAGGAACAGACTCCATGGGCAGAATGACTTAATAATGTTCCGATGTCTGATGATAGAATGGAGGATCAGACTCCATGGGCAGAATGACATAATACTGTTCCTATGTCTGATGATAGAATGGAGGATCAGACTCCATGGGCAGAATGACATAATACTGTTCCTATGTCTGATGATAGAATGGGGGATCAGACTCCATGGGCCGAATGACATAATACTGTTCCTATGTCTGATGATAGAATGGGGGATCAGACTCCATGGGCAGAATGACATAATACTGTTCCTATGTCTGATGATAGAATGGAGGATCAGACTCCATGGGCAGAATGACATAATACTGTTCCTATGTCTGATGATAGAATGCGGGATCAGACGCCATGGGCCGAATGACATAATACTGTTCCTATGTCTGATGATAGAATGGGGGATCAGACTCCATGGGCCGAATGACATAATACTGTTCCAATGTCTGATGATAGAATGGAGGATCAGAATCCATGGGCCGAATGATATAATACTGTTCCTATGTCTGATGATAGAATGGAGGAGAATACATGGGCCGAATGACATAATACTGTTCCTATGTCTGATGATAGAATGGAGGAGAATACATGGGCCGAATGACATAATACTGTTCCTGTGTCTGATGATAGAATGGAGGATCAGAATTCATGGCCCGAATGACATAATACTGTTCCTATGTCTGATGACAGAATGGGGGATCAGACTCCATGGGCCGAATGACATAATACTGTTCCTATGTCTGATGATAGAATGGAGGATCAGACTCCATGGGCCTAATGACATAATACTGTTCCTATGTCTGATGATAGAATGGAGGAGACTCCATGGGCCGAATGACATAATACTGTTCCTGTGTCTGATGATAGAATGGAGGTGCAGTCTCCATGGGCCTAATGACATAATACTGTTCCTATGTCTGATGATAGAATGGAGGAGAATACATGGGCCGAATGACATAATACTGTTCCTGTGTCTGATGATAGAATGGAGGATCAGACTTCATGGGCCGAATGACATAATACTGTTCCTATGTCTGATGACAGAATGGGGGATCAGACTCCATGGGCCGAATGACATAATACTGTTCCTATGTCTGATGTTAGAATGGAGGAGACTCCATGGGCCGAATGACATAATACTGTTCCTGTGTCTGATGATAGAATGGAGGATCAGACACCATGGGCCGAATGACATGACACTGTTCCTATGTCTGATGATTGAATGAAGGAGAATCCATGGGCCGAATGAAATAATACTGTTCCTATGTCTGATGATATAATGGAGGAGAATACATGGGCCGAATGACATAATACTGTTCCTGTGTCTGATGATAGAATGGGGGATCAGACTCCATGGGCAGAATGAAATAATACTGTTCCTATGTCTGATGATAGAATGGGGGATCAGACTCCATGGGCAGAATGACATAATACTGTTCCTATGTCTGATGATAGAATGGAGGATCAGACTCCATGGGCAGAATGACATAATACTGTTCATATGTCTGATGATAGAATGGGGGATCAGACGCCATGGGCCGAATGACATAATACTGTTCGATGTCTGATGATAGAATGGAGGATCAGACTCCATGGGCAGAATGACATAATACTGTTCCTATGGCTGTTGATAGAATGGAGGATCAGACTCCATGGGCCGAATGATATAATACTGTTCCGATGTCTGATGATAGAATGGAGGTGCAGACTCCATGGGCCTAATGACATAATACTGTTCCTATGTCTGATGATAGAATGGAGGAGACTCCATGGGCCGAATGACATAATACTGTTCCTATGTCTGATGATAGAATGGAGGAGACTCCATGGGCCGAATGACATAATACTGTTCCTGTGTCTGATGATAGAATGGAGGTGCAGACTCCATGGGCCGAATGACATAATACTGTTCCTATGTCTGATGATAGAATGGGGGATCAGACTCCATTGGCCGAATGACATAATACTGTTCCTATGTCTGATGATAGAATGGAGCAGACTCCATGGGCCGAATGACATAATACTGTTCCTGTGTCTGATGGTAGAATGGAGGAGACTCCATGGGCCGAATGACATAATACTGTTCCTATGTCTGATGATAGAATGGAGGAGACTCCATGGGCCGAATGACATAATACTGTTCCTGTGTCTGATGACAGAATGGAGCAGACTCCATGGGCCGAATGACATAATACTGTTCCTATCTCTGATGATAGAATGGAGGGTCAGACTCCATGGGGCTAATGACATAAAACTGTACCTGTGTCTGATGACAGAATGGAGCAGACTCCATGGGCCGAATGACATAATACTGTTCCTATGTCTGATGATAGAATGGGGGATCAGACTCCATGGGCCGAATGACATAATACTGTTCCTATGTCTGATGATAGAATGGAGGAGAATACATGGGCCGAATGACAGAATACTGTTCCTATGTCTGATGATAGAATGGAGGAGAATACATGGGCCGAATGACATAATACTGTTCCTGTGTCTGATGATAGAATGGAGGATCAGAATTCATGGGCCGAATGACATAATACTGTTCCTATGTCTGATGACAGAATGGGGGATCAGACTCCATGGGCCGAATGACATAATACTGTTCCTATGTCTGATGATAGAATGGAGGAGACTCCATGGGCCGAATGACATAATACTGTTCCTGTGTCTGATGATAGAATGGAGGTGCAGTCTCCATGGGCAGAATGACATAATACTGTTCCTATGTCTGATGATAGAATGGGGGATCAGACGCCATGGGCCGAATGACATAATTCTGTTCGATCTCTGATGATAGAATGGAGGATCAGACTCCATGGGCAGAATGACATAATACTGTTCCTATGGCTGTTGATAGAATGGAGGATCAGACTCCATGGGCCGAATGACATAATACTGTTCCGATGTCTGATGATAGAATGGAGGTGCAGACTCCATGGGCCGAATGACATAATACTGTTCCGATGTCTGATGATAGAATGGAGGATCAGACACCATGGGCCGAATGACATAATACTGTTCCTATGTCTGATGATAGAATGGGGGATCAGACTCCATGGGCCGAATGACATAATACTGTTCCTATGTCTGATGATAGAATGGAGGAGACTCCATGGGCCGAATGACATAATACTGTTCCTATGTCTGATGATAGAATGGAGGAGACTCCATGGGCCAAATGACATAATACTGTTCCTGTGTCTGATGATAGAATGGAGGTGCAGACTCCATGGGCCGAATGACATAATACTGTTACTATGTCTGATGATAGAATGGGGGATCAGACTCCATTGGCCGAATGACATAATACTGTTCCTATGTCTGATGATAGAATGGAGGAGACTCCATGGGCCGAATGACATAATACTGTTCCTGTGTCTGATGACAGAATGGAGCAGACTCCATGGGCCGAATGACATAATACTGTTCCTATCTCTGATGATAGAATGGAGGGTTAGACTCCATGGGGCTAATGACATAATACTGTTCCTGTGTCTGATGACAGAATGGAGCAGACTCCATGGGCCGAATGACATAATACTGTTCCTATGTCTGATGATAGAATGGGGGATCAGACTCCATGGGCCGAATGACATAATACTGTTCGATGTCTGATGATAGAATGGAGGTGCAGACTCCATGGGCAGAATGACATAATACTGTTCCTATGTCTGATGATAGAATGGGGGATCAGACTCCAGTGGCCGAATGACATAATACTGTTCCTATGTCTGATGATAGAATGGTGGAGACTCCATGGGCCGAATGACATAATACTGTTCCTATGTCTGATGATAGAATGGAGGATCAGACTCCGTGGGCCTAATGACATAATACTGTTACTATGTCTGATGATAGAATGGAGGAGAATACATGGGCCGAATGACATAATACTGTTCCTATGTCTGATGATAGAATGGAGGAGAATACATGGGCCGAATGACATAGTACTGTTCCTGTGTCTGATGATAGAATGGAGGATCAGAATTCATGGCCCGAATGACATAATACTGTTCCTATGTCTGATGACAGAATGGGGGATCAGACTCCATGGGCCGAATGACATAATACTGTTCCTATGTCTGATGATAGAATGGAGGATCAGACTCCATGGGCCTAATGACATAATACTGTTCCTATGTCTGATGATAGAATGGAGGAGACTCCATGGGCCGAATGACATAATACTGTTCCTATGTCTGATGATAGAATGGAGGTGCAGTCTCCATGGGCCTAGTGACATAATACTGTTCCTATGTCTGATGATAGAATGGAGGAGAATACATGGGCCGAATGACATAATACTGTTCCTGTGTCTGATGATAGAATGGAGGATCAGACTTCATGGGCCGAATGACATAATACTGTTCCTATGTCAGATGACAGAATGGGGGATCAGACTCCATGGGCCGAATGACATAATACTGTTCCTATGTCTGATGATAGAATGGAGGATCAGACTCCATGGGCCTAATGACATAATACTGTTCCTATGTCTGATGATAGAATGGAGGAGACTCCATGGGCTGAATGACATAATACTGTTCCTGTGTCTGATGATAGAATGGAGGATCAGACTTCATGGGGCGAATGACATAATACTGTTCCTGTGTCTGATGATAGAATGGAGGAGACTCCATGGGCCGAATGACATAATACTGTTCCTATGTCTGATGATAGAATGGAGGTGCAGTCTCCATGGGCCTAGTGACATAATACTGTTCCTATGTCTGATGATAGAATGGAGGAGAATACATGGGCCGAATGACATAATACTGTTCCTGTGTCTGATGATAGAATGGAGGATCAGACTTCATGGGCCGAATGACATAATACTGTTCCTATGTCAGATGACAGAATGGGGGATCAGACTCCATGGGCCGAATGACATAATACTGTTCCTATGTCTGATGATAGAATGGAGGATCAGACTCCATGGGCCTAATGACATAATACTGTTCCTATGTCTGATGATAGAATGGAGGAGACTCCATGGGCTGAATGACATAATACTGTTCCTGTGTCTGATGATAGAATGGAGGATCAGACTTCATGGGGCGAATGACATAATACTGTTCCTGTGTCTGATGATAGAATGGAGGATCAGACACCATGGGCCGAATGACATGACACTGTTCCTATGTCTGATGATTGAATGAAGGAGAATCCATGGGCCGAATGAAATAATACTGTTCCTATGTCTGATGATAGAATGGAGGATCAGACTCCATGGGCAGAATGACTTAATAATGTTCCGATGTCTGATGATAGAATGGAGGATCAGACTCCATGGGCAGAATGACATAATACTGTTCCTATGTCTGATGATAGAATGGAGGATCAGACTCCATGGGCAGAATGACATAATACTGTTCCTATGTCTGATGATAGAATGGGGGATCAGACTCCATGGGCCGAATGACATAATACTGTTCCTATGTCTGATGATAGAATGGGGGATCAGACTCCATGGGCAGAATGACATAATACTGTTCCTATGTCTGATGATAGAATGGAGGATCAGACTCCATGGGCAGAATGACATAATACTGTTCCTATGTCTGATGATAGAATGCGGGATCAGACGCCATGGGCCGAATGACATAATACTGTTCCTATGTCTGATGATAGAATGGAGGATCAGACTCCATGGGCAGAATGACATAATACTGTTCCTATGTCTGATGATAGAATGCGGGATCAGACGCCATGGGCCGAATGACATAATACTGTTCCTATGTCTGATGATAGAATGGGGGATCAGACTCCATGGGCCGAATGACATAATACTATTCCAATGTCTGATGATAGAATGGAGGATCAGAATCCATGGGCCGAATGATATAATACTGTTCCTATGTCTGATGATAGAATGGAGGAGAATACATGGGCCGAATGACATAATACTGTTCCTATGTCTGATGATAGAATGGAGGAGAATACATGGGCCGAATGACATAATACTGTTCCTGTGTCTGATGATAGAATGGAGGATCAGAATTCATGGCCCGAATGACATAATACTGTTCCTATGTCTGATGACAGAATGGGGGATCAGACTCCATGGGCCGAATGACATAATACTGTTCCTATGTCTGATGATAGAATGGAGGATCAGACTCCATGGGCCTAATGACATAATACTGTTCCTATGTCTGATGATAGAATGGAGGAGACTCCATGGGCCGAATGACATAATACTGTTCCTGTGTCTGATGATAGAATGGAGGTGCAGTCTCCATGGGCCTAATGACATAATACTGTTCCTATGTCTGATGATAGAATGGAGGAGAATACATGGGCCGAATGACATAATACTGTTCCTGTGTCTGATGATAGAATGGAGGATCAGACTTCATGGGCCGAATGACATAATACTGTTCCTATGTCTGATGACAGAATGGGGGATCAGACTCCATGGGCCGAATGACATAATACTGTTCCTATGTCTGATGATAGAATGGAGGAGACTCCAAGGGCCGAATGACATAATACTGTTCCTGTGTCTGATGATAGAATGGAGGATCAGACACCATGGGCCGAATGACATGACACTGTTCCTATGTCTGATGATTGAATGAAGGAGAATCCATGGGCCGAATGAAATAATACTGTTCCTATGTCTGATGATATAATGGAGGAGAATACATGGGCCGAATGAAATAATACTGTTCCTGTGTCTGATGATAGAATGGAGGATCAGAATTCATGGGCCGAATGACATAATACTGTTCCTATGTCTGATGACAGAATGGGGGATCAGACTCCATGGGCCGAATGACATAATACTGTTCCTATGTCTGATGATAGAATGGAGGAGACTCCATGGGCCTAATGACATAATACTGTTCCTGTGTCTGATGATAGAATGGAGGTGCAGTCTCCATGGGCCTCATGACATAATACTATTCCTATGTCTGATGATAGAATGGAGGAGAATACATGGGCCGAATGACATAATACTGTTCCTGTGTCTGATGATAGAATGGGGGATCAGACTCCATGGGCAGAATGAAATAATACTGTTCCTATGTCTGATGATAGAATGGGGGATCAGACTCCATGGGCAGAATGACATAATACTGTTCCTATGTCTGATGATAGAATGGAGGATCAGACTCCATGGGCAGAATGACATAATACTGTTCATATGTCTGATGATAGAATGGGGGATCAGACGCCATGGGCCGAATGACATAATACTGTTCGATGTCTGATGATAGAATGGAGGATCAGACTCCATGGGCAGAATGACATAATACTGTTCCTATGGCTGTTGATAGAATGGAGGATCAGACTCCATGGGCCGAATGATATAATACTGTTCCGATGTCTGATGATAGAATGGATGTGCAGACTCCATGGGCCTAATGACATAATACTGTTCCTATGTCTGATGATAGAATGGAGGAGACTCCATGGGCCGAATGACATAATACTGTTCCTATGTCTGATGATAGAATGGAGGAGACTCCATGGGCCGAATGACATAATACTGTTCCTGTGTCTGATGATAGAATGGAGGTGCAGACTCCATGGGCCGAATGACATAATACTGTTCCTATGTCTGATGATAGAATGGGGGATCAGACTCCATTGGCCGAATGACATAATACTGTTCCTATGTCTGATGATAGAATGGAGCAGACTCCATGGGCCGAATGACATAATACTGTTCCTGTGTCTGATGGTAGAATGGAGGAGACTCCATGGGCCGAATGACATAATACTGTTCCTATGTCTGATGATAGAATGGAGGAGACTCCATGGGCCGAATGACATAATACTGTTCCTGTGTCTGATGACAGAATGGAGCAGACTCCATGGGCCGAATGACATAATACTGTTCCTATCTCTGATGATAGAATGGAGGGTCAGACTCCATGGGGCTAATGACATAAAACTGTTCCTGTGTCTGATGACAGAATGGAGCAGACTCCATGGGCCGAATGACATAATACTGTTCCTATGTCTGATGATAGAATGGGGGATCAGACTCCATGGGCCGAATGACATAATACTGTTCGATGTCTGATGATAGAATGGAGGATCAGACTCCATGGGCAGAATGACATAATACTGTTCGATGTCTGATGATAGAATGGAGGTGCAGACTCCATGGGCAGAATGACATAATACTGTTCCTATGACTGATGATAGAATGGGGGATCAGACTCCAGTGGCCGAATGACATAATACTGTTCCTATGTCTGATGATAGAATGGTGGAGACTCCATGGGCCGAATGACATAATACTGTTCCTATGTCTGATGATAGAATGGAGGATCAGACTCCGTGGGCCTAATGACATAATACTGTTACTATGTCTGATGATAGAATGGAGGAGAATACATGGGCCGAATGACATAATACTGTTCCTATGTCTGATGATAGAATGGAGGAGAATACATGGGCCGAATGACATAATACTGTTCCTGTGTCTGATGATAGAATGGAGGATCAGAATTCATGGCCCGAATGACATAATACTGTTCCTATGTCTGATGTTAGAATGGAGGAGACTCCATGGGCCGAATGACATAATACTGTTCCTGTGTCTGATGATAGAATGGAGGATCAGACACCATGGGCCGAATGACATGACACTGTTCCTATGTCTGATGATTGAATGAAGGAGAATCCATGGGCCGAATGAAATAATACTGTTCCTATGTCTGATGATATAATGGAGGAGAATACATGGGCCGAATGACATAATACTGTTCCTGTGTCTGATGATAGAATGGGGGATCAGACTCCATGGGCAGAATGAAATAATACTGTTCCTATGTCTGATGATAGAATGGGGGATCAGACTCCATGGGCAGAATGACATAATACTGTTCCTATGTCTGATGATAGAATGGAGGATCAGACTCCATGGGCAGAATGACATAATACTGTTCATATGTCTGATGATAGAATGGGGGATCAGACGCCATGGGCCGAATGACATAATACTGTTCGATGTCTGATGATAGAATGGAGGATCAGACTCCATGGGCAGAATGACATAATACTGTTCCTATGGCTGTTGATAGAATGGAGGATCAGACTCCATGGGCCGAATGATATAATACTGTTCCGATGTCTGATGATAGAATGGAGGTGCAGACTCCATGGGCCTAATGACATAATACTGTTCCTATGTCTGATGATAGAATGGAGGAGACTCCATGGGCCGAATGACATAATACTGTTCCTATGTCTGATGATAGAATGGAGGAGACTCCATGGGCCGAATGACATAATACTGTTCCTGTGTCTGATGATAGAATGGAGGTGCAGACTCCATGGGCCGAATGACATAATACTGTTCCTATGTCTGATGATAGAATGGGGGATCAGACTCCATTGGCCGAATGACATAATACTGTTCCTATGTCTGATGATAGAATGGAGCAGACTCCATGGGCCGAATGACATAATACTGTTCCTGTGTCTGATGGTAGAATGGAGGAGACTCCATGGGCCGAATGACATAATACTGTTCCTATGTCTGATGATAGAATGGAGGAGACTCCATGGGCCGAATGACATAATACTGTTCCTGTGTCTGATGACAGAATGGAGCAGACTCCATGGGCCGAATGACATAATACTGTTCCTATCTCTGATGATAGAATGGAGGGTCAGACTCCATGGGGCTAATGACATAAAACTGTACCTGTGTCTGATGACAGAATGGAGCAGACTCCATGGGCCGAATGACATAATACTGTTCCTATGTCTGATGATAGAATGGGGGATCAGACTCCATGGGCCGAATGACATAATACTGTTCCTATGTCTGATGATAGAATGGAGGAGAATACATGGGCCGAATGACAGAATACTGTTCCTATGTCTGATGATAGAATGGAGGAGAATACATGGGCCGAATGACATAATACTGTTCCTGTGTCTGATGATAGAATGGAGGATCAGAATTCATGGGCCGAATGACATAATACTGTTCCTATGTCTGATGACAGAATGGGGGATCAGACTCCATGGGCCGAATGACATAATACTGTTCCTATGTCTGATGATAGAATGGAGGAGACTCCATGGGCCGAATGACATAATACTGTTCCTGTGTCTGATGATAGAATGGAGGTGCAGTCTCCATGGGCAGAATGACATAATACTGTTCCTATGTCTGATGATAGAATGGGGGATCAGACGCCATGGGCCGAATGACATAATTCTGTTCGATCTCTGATGATAGAATGGAGGATCAGACTCCATGGGCAGAATGACATAATACTGTTCCTATGGCTGTTGATAGAATGGAGGATCAGACTCCATGGGCCGAATGACATAATACTGTTCCGATGTCTGATGATAGAATGGAGGTGCAGACTCCATGGGCCGAATGACATAATACTGTTCCGATGTCTGATGATAGAATGGAGGATCAGACACCATGGGCCGAATGACATAATACTGTTCCTATGTCTGATGATAGAATGGGGGATCAGACTCCATGGGCCGAATGACATAATACTGTTCCTATGTCTGATGATAGAATGGAGGAGACTCCATGGGCCGAATGACATAATACTGTTCCTATGTCTGATGATAGAATGGAGGAGACTCCATGGGCCAAATGACATAATACTGTTCCTGTGTCTGATGATAGAATGGAGGTGCAGACTCCATGGGCCGAATGACATAATACTGTTACTATGTCTGATGATAGAATGGGGGATCAGACTCCATTGGCCGAATGACATAATACTGTTCCTATGTCTGATGATAGAATGGAGGAGACTCCATGGGCCGAATGACATAATACTGTTCCTGTGTCTGATGACAGAATGGAGCAGACTCCATGGGCCGAATGACATAATACTGTTCCTATCTCTGATGATAGAATGGAGGGTTAGACTCCATGGGGCTAATGACATAATACTGTTCCTGTGTCTGATGACAGAATGGAGCAGACTCCATGGGCCGAATGACATAATACTGTTCCTATGTCTGATGATAGAATGGGGGATCAGACTCCATGGGCCGAATGACATAATACTGTTCGATGTCTGATGATAGAATGGAGGTGCAGACTCCATGGGCAGAATGACATAATACTGTTCCTATGTCTGATGATAGAATGGGGGATCAGACTCCAGTGGCCGAATGACATAATACTGTTCCTATGTCTGATGATAGAATGGTGGAGACTCCATGGGCCGAATGACATAATACTGTTCCTATGTCTGATGATAGAATGGAGGATCAGACTCCGTGGGCCTAATGACATAATACTGTTACTATGTCTGATGATAGAATGGAGGAGAATACATGGGCCGAATGACATAATACTGTTCCTATGTCTGATGATAGAATGGAGGAGAATACATGGGCCGAATGACATAGTACTGTTCCTGTGTCTGATGATAGAATGGAGGATCAGAATTCATGGCCCGAATGACATAATACTGTTCCTATGTCTGATGACAGAATGGGGGATCAGACTCCATGGGCCGAATGACATAATACTGTTCCTATGTCTGATGATAGAATGGAGGATCAGACTCCATGGGCCTAATGACATAATACTGTTCCTATGTCTGATGATAGAATGGAGGAGACTCCATGGGCCGAATGACATAATACTGTTCCTATGTCTGATGATAGAATGGAGGTGCAGTCTCCATGGGCCTAGTGACATAATACTGTTCCTATGTCTGATGATAGAATGGAGGAGAATACATGGGCCGAATGACATAATACTGTTCCTGTGTCTGATGATAGAATGGAGGATCAGACTTCATGGGCCGAATGACATAATACTGTTCCTATGTCAGATGACAGAATGGGGGATCAGACTCCATGGGCCGAATGACATAATACTGTTCCTATGTCTGATGATAGAATGGAGGATCAGACTCCATGGGCCTAATGACATAATACTGTTCCTATGTCTGATGATAGAATGGAGGAGACTCCATGGGCTGAATGACATAATACTGTTCCTGTGTCTGATGATAGAATGGAGGATCAGACTTCATGGGGCGAATGACATAATACTGTTCCTGTGTCTGATGATAGAATGGAGGAGACTCCATGGGCCGAATGACATAATACTGTTCCTATGTCTGATGATAGAATGGAGGTGCAGTCTCCATGGGCCTAGTGACATAATACTGTTCCTATGTCTGATGATAGAATGGAGGAGAATACATGGGCCGAATGACATAATACTGTTCCTGTGTCTGATGATAGAATGGAGGATCAGACTTCATGGGCCGAATGACATAATACTGTTCCTATGTCAGATGACAGAATGGGGGATCAGACTCCATGGGCCGAATGACATAATACTGTTCCTATGTCTGATGATAGAATGGAGGATCAGACTCCATGGGCCTAATGACATAATACTGTTCCTATGTCTGATGATAGAATGGAGGAGACTCCATGGGCTGAATGACATAATACTGTTCCTGTGTCTGATGATAGAATGGAGGATCAGACTTCATGGGGCGAATGACATAATACTGTTCCTGTGTCTGATGATAGAATGGAGGATCAGACACCATGGGCCGAATGACATGACACTGTTCCTATGTCTGATGATTGAATGAAGGAGAATCCATGGGCCGAATGAAATAATACTGTTCCTATGTCTGATGATAGAATGGAGGATCAGACTCCATGGGCAGAATGACTTAATAATGTTCCGATGTCTGATGATAGAATGGAGGATCAGACTCCATGGGCAGAATGACATAATACTGTTCCTATGTCTGATGATAGAATGGAGGATCAGACTCCATGGGCAGAATGACATAATACTGTTCCTATGTCTGATGATAGAATGGGGGATCAGACTCCATGGGCCGAATGACATAATACTGTTCCTATGTCTGATGATAGAATGGGGGATCAGACTCCATGGGCAGAATGACATAATACTGTTCCTATGTCTGATGATAGAATGGAGGATCAGACTCCATGGGCAGAATGACATAATACTGTTCCTATGTCTGATGATAGAATGCGGGATCAGACGCCATGGGCCGAATGACATAATACTGTTCCTATGTCTGATGATAGAATGGAGGATCAGACTCCATGGGCAGAATGACATAATACTGTTCCTATGTCTGATGATAGAATGCGGGATCAGACGCCATGGGCCGAATGACATAATACTGTTCCTATGTCTGATGATAGAATGGGGGATCAGACTCCATGGGCCGAATGACATAATACTATTCCAATGTCTGATGATAGAATGGAGGATCAGAATCCATGGGCCGAATGATATAATACTGTTCCTATGTCTGATGATAGAATGGAGGAGAATACATGGGCCGAATGACATAATACTGTTCCTATGTCTGATGATAGAATGGAGGAGAATACATGGGCCGAATGACATAATACTGTTCCTGTGTCTGATGATAGAATGGAGGATCAGAATTCATGGCCCGAATGACATAATACTGTTCCTATGTCTGATGACAGAATGGGGGATCAGACTCCATGGGCCGAATGACATAATACTGTTCCTATGTCTGATGATAGAATGGAGGATCAGACTCCATGGGCCTAATGACATAATACTGTTCCTATGTCTGATGATAGAATGGAGGAGACTCCATGGGCCGAATGACATAATACTGTTCCTGTGTCTGATGATAGAATGGAGGTGCAGTCTCCATGGGCCTAATGACATAATACTGTTCCTATGTCTGATGATAGAATGGAGGAGAATACATGGGCCGAATGACATAATACTGTTCCTGTGTCTGATGATAGAATGGAGGATCAGACTTCATGGGCCGAATGACATAATACTGTTCCTATGTCTGATGACAGAATGGGGGATCAGACTCCATGGGCCGAATGACATAATACTGTTCCTATGTCTGATGATAGAATGGAGGAGACTCCAAGGGCCGAATGACATAATACTGTTCCTGTGTCTGATGATAGAATGGAGGATCAGACACCATGGGCCGAATGACATGACACTGTTCCTATGTCTGATGATTGAATGAAGGAGAATCCATGGGCCGAATGAAATAATACTGTTCCTATGTCTGATGATATAATGGAGGAGAATACATGGGCCGAATGAAATAATACTGTTCCTGTGTCTGATGATAGAATGGAGGATCAGAATTCATGGGCCGAATGACATAATACTGTTCCTATGTCTGATGACAGAATGGGGGATCAGACTCCATGGGCCGAATGACATAATACTGTTCCTATGTCTGATGATAGAATGGAGGAGACTCCATGGGCCTAATGACATAATACTGTTCCTGTGTCTGATGATAGAATGGAGGTGCAGTCTCCATGGGCCTCATGACATAATACTATTCCTATGTCTGATGATAGAATGGAGGAGAATACATGGGCCGAATGACATAATACTGTTCCTGTGTCTGATGATAGAATGGGGGATCAGACTCCATGGGCAGAATGAAATAATACTGTTCCTATGTCTGATGATAGAATGGGGGATCAGACTCCATGGGCAGAATGACATAATACTGTTCCTATGTCTGATGATAGAATGGAGGATCAGACTCCATGGGCAGAATGACATAATACTGTTCATATGTCTGATGATAGAATGGGGGATCAGACGCCATGGGCCGAATGACATAATACTGTTCGATGTCTGATGATAGAATGGAGGATCAGACTCCATGGGCAGAATGACATAATACTGTTCCTATGGCTGTTGATAGAATGGAGGATCAGACTCCATGGGCCGAATGATATAATACTGTTCCGATGTCTGATGATAGAATGGATGTGCAGACTCCATGGGCCTAATGACATAATACTGTTCCTATGTCTGATGATAGAATGGAGGAGACTCCATGGGCCGAATGACATAATACTGTTCCTATGTCTGATGATAGAATGGAGGAGACTCCATGGGCCGAATGACATAATACTGTTCCTGTGTCTGATGATAGAATGGAGGTGCAGACTCCATGGGCCGAATGACATAATACTGTTCCTATGTCTGATGATAGAATGGGGGATCAGACTCCATTGGCCGAATGACATAATACTGTTCCTATGTCTGATGATAGAATGGAGCAGACTCCATGGGCCGAATGACATAATACTGTTCCTGTGTCTGATGGTAGAATGGAGGAGACTCCATGGGCCGAATGACATAATACTGTTCCTATGTCTGATGATAGAATGGAGGAGACTCCATGGGCCGAATGACATAATACTGTTCCTGTGTCTGATGACAGAATGGAGCAGACTCCATGGGCCGAATGACATAATACTGTTCCTATCTCTGATGATAGAATGGAGGGTCAGACTCCATGGGGCTAATGACATAAAACTGTTCCTGTGTCTGATGACAGAATGGAGCAGACTCCATGGGCCGAATGACATAATACTGTTCCTATGTCTGATGATAGAATGGGGGATCAGACTCCATGGGCCGAATGACATAATACTGTTCGATGTCTGATGATAGAATGGAGGATCAGACTCCATGGGCAGAATGACATAATACTGTTCGATGTCTGATGATAGAATGGAGGTGCAGACTCCATGGGCAGAATGACATAATACTGTTCCTATGACTGATGATAGAATGGGGGATCAGACTCCAGTGGCCGAATGACATAATACTGTTCCTATGTCTGATGATAGAATGGTGGAGACTCCATGGGCCGAATGACATAATACTGTTCCTATGTCTGATGATAGAATGGAGGATCAGACTCCGTGGGCCTAATGACATAATACTGTTACTATGTCTGATGATAGAATGGAGGAGAATACATGGGCCGAATGACATAATACTGTTCCTATGTCTGATGATAGAATGGAGGAGAATACATGGGCCGAATGACATAATACTGTTCCTGTGTCTGATGATAGAATGGAGGATCAGAATTCATGGCCCGAATGACATAATACTGTTCCTATGTCTGATGTTAGAATGGAGGAGACTCCATGGGCCGAATGACATAATACTGTTCCTGTGTCTGATGATAGAATGGAGGATCAGACACCATGGGCCGAATGACATGACACTGTTCCTATGTCTGATGATTGAATGAAGGAGAATCCATGGGCCGAATGAAATAATACTGTTCCTATGTCTGATGATATAATGGAGGAGAATACATGGGCCGAATGACATAATACTGTTCCTGTGTCTGATGATAGAATGGGGGATCAGACTCCATGGGCAGAATGAAATAATACTGTTCCTATGTCTGATGATAGAATGGGGGATCAGACTCCATGGGCAGAATGACATAATACTGTTCCTATGTCTGATGATAGAATGGAGGATCAGACTCCATGGGCAGAATGACATAATACTGTTCATATGTCTGATGATAGAATGGGGGATCAGACGCCATGGGCCGAATGACATAATACTGTTCGATGTCTGATGATAGAATGGAGGATCAGACTCCATGGGCAGAATGACATAATACTGTTCCTATGGCTGTTGATAGAATGGAGGATCAGACTCCATGGGCCGAATGATATAATACTGTTCCGATGTCTGATGATAGAATGGAGGTGCAGACTCCATGGGCCTAATGACATAATACTGTTCCTATGTCTGATGATAGAATGGAGGAGACTCCATGGGCCGAATGACATAATACTGTTCCTATGTCTGATGATAGAATGGAGGAGACTCCATGGGCCGAATGACATAATACTGTTCCTGTGTCTGATGATAGAATGGAGGTGCAGACTCCATGGGCCGAATGACATAATACTGTTCCTATGTCTGATGATAGAATGGGGGATCAGACTCCATTGGCCGAATGACATAATACTGTTCCTATGTCTGATGATAGAATGGAGCAGACTCCATGGGCCGAATGACATAATACTGTTCCTGTGTCTGATGGTAGAATGGAGGAGACTCCATGGGCCGAATGACATAATACTGTTCCTATGTCTGATGATAGAATGGAGGAGACTCCATGGGCCGAATGACATAATACTGTTCCTGTGTCTGATGACAGAATGGAGCAGACTCCATGGGCCGAATGACATAATACTGTTCCTATCTCTGATGATAGAATGGAGGGTCAGACTCCATGGGGCTAATGACATAAAACTGTACCTGTGTCTGATGACAGAATGGAGCAGACTCCATGGGCCGAATGACATAATACTGTTCCTATGTCTGATGATAGAATGGGGGATCAGACTCCATGGGCCGAATGACATAATACTGTTCCTATGTCTGATGATAGAATGGAGGAGAATACATGGGCCGAATGACAGAATACTGTTCCTATGTCTGATGATAGAATGGAGGAGAATACATGGGCCGAATGACATAATACTGTTCCTGTGTCTGATGATAGAATGGAGGATCAGAATTCATGGGCCGAATGACATAATACTGTTCCTATCTCTGATGACAGAATGGGGGATCAGACTCCATGGGCCGAATGACATAATACTGTTCCTATGTCTGATGATAGAATGGAGGAGACTCCATGGGCCGAATGACATAATACTGTTCCTGTGTCTGATGATAGAATGGAGGTGCAGTCTCCATGGGCAGAATGACATAATACTGTTCCTATGTCTGATGATAGAATGGGGGATCAGACGCCATGGGCCGAATGACATAATTCTGTTCGATCTCTGATGATAGAATGGAGGATCAGACTCCATGGGCAGAATGACATAATACTGTTCCTATGGCTGTTGATAGAATGGAGGATCAGACTCCATGGGCCGAATGACATAATACTGTTCCGATGTCTGATGATAGAATGGAGGTGCAGACTCCATGGGCCGAATGACATAATACTGTTCCGATGTCTGATGATAGAATGGAGGATCAGACACCATGGGCCGAATGACATAATACTGTTCCTATGTCTGATGATAGAATGGGGGATCAGACTCCATGGGCCGAATGACATAATACTGTTCCTATGTCTGATGATAGAATGGAGGAGACTCCATGGGCCGAATGACATAATACTGTTCCTATGTCTGATGATAGAATGGAGGAGACTCCATGGGCCAAATGACATAATACTGTTCCTGTGTCTGATGATAGAATGGAGGTGCAGACTCCATGGGCCGAATGACATAATACTGTTACTATGTCTGATGATAGAATGGGGGATCAGACTCCATTGGCCGAATGACATAATACTGTTCCTATGTCTGATGATAGAATGGAGGAGACTCCATGGGCCGAATGACATAATACTGTTCCTGTGTCTGATGACAGAATGGAGCAGACTCCATGGGCCGAATGACATAATACTGTTCCTATCTCTGATGATAGAATGGAGGGTTAGACTCCATGGGGCTAATGACATAATACTGTTCCTGTGTCTGATGACAGAATGGAGCAGACTCCATGGGCCGAATGACATAATACTGTTCCTATGTCTGATGATAGAATGGGGGATCAGACTCCATGGGCCGAATGACATAATACTGTTCGATGTCTGATGATAGAATGGAGGTGCAGACTCCATGGGCAGAATGACATAATACTGTTCCTATGTCTGATGATAGAATGGGGGATCAGACTCCAGTGGCCGAATGACATAATACTGTTCCTATGTCTGATGATAGAATGGTGGAGACTCCATGGGCCGAATGACATAATACTGTTCCTATGTCTGATGATAGAATGGAGGATCAGACTCCGTGGGCCTAATGACATAATACTGTTACTATGTCTGATGATAGAATGGAGGAGAATACATGGGCCGAATGACATAATACTGTTCCTATGTCTGATGATAGAATGGAGGAGAATACATGGGCCGAATGACATAGTACTGTTCCTGTGTCTGATGATAGAATGGAGGATCAGAATTCATGGCCCGAATGACATAATACTGTTCCTATGTCTGATGACAGAATGGGGGATCAGACTCCATGGGCCGAATGACATAATACTGTTCCTATGTCTGATGATAGAATGGAGGATCAGACTCCATGGGCCTAATGACATAATACTGTTCCTATGTCTGATGATAGAATGGAGGAGACTCCATGGGCCGAATGACATAATACTGTTCCTATGTCTGATGATAGAATGGAGGTGCAGTCTCCATGGGCCTAGTGACATAATACTGTTCCTATGTCTGATGATAGAATGGAGGAGAATACATGGGCCGAATGACATAATACTGTTCCTGTGTCTGATGATAGAATGGAGGATCAGACTTCATGGGCCGAATGACATAATACTGTTCCTATGTCAGATGACAGAATGGGGGATCAGACTCCATGGGCCGAATGACATAATACTGTTCCTATGTCTGATGATAGAATGGAGGATCAGACTCCATGGGCCTAATGACATAATACTGTTCCTATGTCTGATGATAGAATGGAGGAGACTCCATGGGCTGAATGACATAATACTGTTCCTGTGTCTGATGATAGAATGGAGTATCAGACTTCATGGGGCGAATGACATAATACTGTTCCTGTGTCTGATGATAGAATGGAGGAGACTCCATGGGCCGAATGACATAATACTGTTCCTATGTCTGATGATAGAATGGAGGTGCAGTCTCCATGGGCCTAGTGACATAATACTGTTCCTATGTCTGATGATAGAATGGAGGAGAATACATGGGCCGAATGACATAATACTGTTCCTGTGTCTGATGATAGAATGGAGGATCAGACTTCATGGGCCGAATGACATAATACTGTTCCTATGTCAGATGACAGAATGGGGGATCAGACTCCATGGGCCGAATGACATAATACTGTTCCTATGTCTGATGATAGAATGGAGGATCAGACTCCATGGGCCTAATGACATAATACTGTTCCTATGTCTGATGATAGAATGGAGGAGACTCCATGGGCTGAATGACATAATACTGTTCCTGTGTCTGATGATAGAATGGAGGATCAGACTTCATGGGGCGAATGACATAATACTGTTCCTGTGTCTGATGATAGAATGGAGGATCAGACACCATGGGCCGAATGACATGACACTGTTCCTATGTCTGATGATTGAATGAAGGAGAATCCATGGGCCGAATGAAATAATACTGTTCCTATGTCTGATGATAGAATGGAGGATCAGACTCCATGGGCAGAATGACTTAATAATGTTCCGATGTCTGATGATAGAATGGAGGATCAGACTCCATGGGCAGAATGACATAATACTGTTCCTATGTCTGATGATAGAATGGAGGATCAGACTCCATGGGCAGAATGACATAATACTGTTCCTATGTCTGATGATAGAATGGGGGATCAGACTCCATGGGCCGAATGACATAATACTGTTCCTATGTCTGATGATAGAATGGGGGATCAGACTCCATGGGCAGAATGACATAATACTGTTCCTATGTCTGATGATAGAATGGAGGATCAGACTCCATGGGCAGAATGACATAATACTGTTCCTATGTCTGATGATAGAATGCGGGATCAGACGCCATGGGCCGAATGACATAATACTGTTCCTATGTCTGATGATAGAATGGGGTTCAGACTCCATGGGCCGAATGACATAATACTATTCCAATGTCTGATGATAGAATGGAGGATCAGAATCCATGGGCCGAATGATATAATACTGTTCCTATGTCTGATGATAGAATGGAGGAGAATACATGGGCCGAATGACATAATACTGTTCCTATGTCTGATGATAGAATGGAGGAGAATACATGGGCCGAATGACATAATACTGTTCCTGTGTCTGATGATAGAATGGAGGATCAGAATTCATGGCCCGAATGACATAATACTGTTCCTATGTCTGATGACAGAATGGGGGATCAGACTCCATGGGCCGAATGACATAATACTGTTCCTATGTCTGATGATAGAATGGAGGATCAGACTCCATGGGCCTAATGACATAATACTGTTCCTATGTCTGATGATAGAATGGAGGAGACTCCATGGGCCGAATGACATAATACTGTTCCTGTGTCTGATGATAGAATGGAGGTGCAGTCTCCATGGGCCTAATGACATAATACTGTTCCTATGTCTGATGATAGAATGGAGGAGAATACATGGGCCGAATGACATAATACTGTTCCTGTGTCTGATGATAGAATGGAGGATCAGACTTCATGGGCCGAATGACATAATACTGTTCCTATGTCTGATGACAGAATGGGGGATCAGACTCCATGGGCCGAATGACATAATACTGTTCCTATGTCTGATGATAGAATGGAGGAGACTCCAAGGGCCGAATGACATAATACTGTTCCTGTGTCTGATGATAGAATGGAGGATCAGACACCATGGGCCGAATGACATGACACTGTTCCTATGTCTGATGATTGAATGAAGGAGAATCCATGGGCCGAATGAAATAATACTGTTCCTATGTCTGATGATATAATGGAGGAGAATACATGGGCCGAATGAAATAATACTGTTCCTGTGTCTGATGATAGAATGGAGGATCAGAATTCATGGGCCGAATGACATAATACTGTTCCTATGTCTGATGACAGAATGGGGGATCAGACTCCATGGGCCGAATGACATAATACTGTTCCTATGTCTGATGATAGAATGGAGGAGACTCCATGGGCCTAATGACATAATACTGTTCCTGTGTCTGATGATAGAATGGAGGTGCAGTCTCCATGGGCCTCATGACATAATACTATTCCTATGTCTGATGATAGAATGGAGGAGAATACATGGGCCGAATGACATAATACTGTTCCTGTGTCTGATGATAGAATGGGGGATCAGACTCCATGGGCAGAATGAAATAATACTGTTCCTATGTCTGATGATAGAATGGGGGATCAGACTCCATGGGCAGAATGACATAATACTGTTCCTATGTCTGATGATAGAATGGAGGATCAGACTCCATGGGCAGAATGACATAATACTGTTCATATGTCTGATGATAGAATGGGGGATCAGACGCCATGGGCCGAATGACATAATACTGTTCGATGTCTGATGATAGAATGGAGGATCAGACTCCATGGGCAGAATGACATAATACTGTTCCTATGGCTGTTGATAGAATGGAGGATCAGACTCCATGGGCCGAATGATATAATACTGTTCCGATGTCTGATGATAGAATGGATGTGCAGACTCCATGGGCCTAATGACATAATACTGTTCCTATGTCTGATGATAGAATGGAGGAGACTCCATGGGCCGAATGACATAATACTGTTCCTATGTCTGATGATAGAATGGAGGAGACTCCATGGGCCGAATGACATAATACTGTTCCTGTGTCTGATGATAGAATGGAGGTGCAGACTCCATGGGCCGAATGACATAATACTGTTCCTATGTCTGATGATAGAATGGGGGATCAGACTCCATTGGCCGAATGACATAATACTGTTCCTATGTCTGATGATAGAATGGAGAAGACTCCATGGGCCGAATGACATAATACTGTTCCTGTGTCTGATGGTAGAATGGAGGAGACTCCATGGGCCGAATGACATAATACTGTTCCTATGTCTGATGATAGAATGGAGGAGACTCCATGGGCCGAATGACATAATACTGTTCCTGTGTCTGATGACAGAATGGAGCAGACTCCATGGGCCGAATGACATAATACTGTTCCTATCTCTGATGATAGAATGGAGGGTCAGACTCCATGGGGCTAATGACATAAAACTGTTCCTGTGTCTGATGACAGAATGGAGCAGACTCCATGGGCCGAATGACATAATACTGTTCCTATGTCTGATGATAGAATGGGGGATCAGACTCCATGGGCCGAATGACATAATACTGTTCGATGTCTGATGATAGAATGGAGGATCAGACTCCATGGGCAGAATGACATAATACTGTTCGATGTCTGATGATAGAATGGAGGTGCAGACTCCATGGGCAGAATGACATAATACTGTTCCTATGACTGATGATAGAATGGGGGATCAGACTCCAGTGGCCGAATGACATAATACTGTTCCTATGTCTGATGATAGAATGGTGGAGACTCCATGGGCCGAATGACATAATACTGTTCCTATGTCTGATGATAGAATGGAGGATCAGACTCCGTGGGCCTAATGACATAATACTGTTACTATGTCTGATGATAGAATGGAGGAGAATACATGGGCCGAATGACATAATACTGTTCCTATGTCTGATGATAGAATGGAGGAGAATACATGGGCCGAATGACATAATACTGTTCCTGTGTCTGATGATAGAATGGAGGATCAGAATTCATGGCCCGAATGACATAATACTGTTCCTATGTCTGATGACAGAATGGGGGATCAGACTCCATGGGCCGAATGACATAATACTGTTCCTATGTCTGATGATAGAATGGAGGATCAGACTCCATGGGCCTAATGACATAATACTGTTCCTATGTCTCATGATAGAATGGAGGAGACTCCATGGGCCGAATGAAATAATACTGTTCCTGTGTCTGATGATAGAATGGAGGTGCAGTCTCCATGGGCCTAGTGACATAATACTGTTCCTATGTCTGATGATAGAATGGAGGAGAATACATGGGCCGAATGACATAATACTGTTCCTGTGTCTGATGATAGAATGGAGGATCAGACTTCATGGGCCGAATGACATAATACTGTTCCTATGTCTGATGACAGAATGGGGGATCAGACTCCATGGGCCGAATGACATAATACTGTTCCTATGTCTGATGATAGAATGGAGGAGACTCCATGGGCCGAATGACATAATACTGTTCCTGTGTCTGATGATAGAATGGAGGATCAGACACCATGGGCCGAATGACATGACACTGTTCCTATGTCTGATGATTGAATGAAGGAGAATCCATGGGCCGAATGAAATAATACTGTTCCTATGTCTGATGATAGACTGGAGGATCAGACTCCATGGGCAGAATGACATAATATTGTTCCTATGTCTGATGATAGAATGGGGGATCAGACTCCATGGGCCGAATGACATAATACTGTTCCTATGTCTGATGATAGAATGGGGGATCAGACTCCATGGGCAGAATGACATAATACTGTTCCTATGTCTGATGATAGAATGGAGGATCAGACTCCATGGGCAGAATGACATAATACTGTTCCTATGTCTGATGATAGAATGCGGGATCAGACGCCATGGGCCGAATGACATAATACTGTTCCTATGTCTGATGATAGAATGGGGGATCAGACTCCATGGGCCGAATGACATAATACTGTTCCAATGTCTGATGATAGAATGGAGGATCAGAATCCATGGGCCGAATGATATAATACTGTTCCTATGTCTGATGATAGAATGGAGGAGAATACATGGGCCGAATGACATAATACTGTTCCTATGTCTGATGATAGAATGGAGGAGAATACATGGGCCGAATGACATAATACTGTTCCTGTGTCTGATGATAGAATGGAGGATCAGAATTCATGGCCCGAATGACATAATACTGTTCCTATGTCTGATGACAGAATGGGGGATCAGACTCCATGGGCCGAATGACATAATACTGTTCCTATGTCTGATGATAGAATGGAGGATCAGACTCCATGGGCCTAATGACATAATACTGTTCCTATGTCTGATGATAGAATGGAGGAGACTCCATGGGCCGAATGACATAATACTGTTCCTGTGTCTGATGATAGAATGGAGGTGCAGTCTCCATGGGCCTAATGACATAATACTGTTCCTATGTCTGATGATAGAATGGAGGAGAATACATGGGCCGAATGACATAATACTGTTCCTGTGTCTGATGATAGAATGGAGGATCAGACTTCATGGGCCGAATGACATAATACTGTTCCTATGTCTGATGACAGAATGGGGGATCAGACTCCATGGGCCGAATGATATAATACTGTTCCTATGTCTGATGATAGAATGGAGGAGACTCCATGGGCCGAATGACATAATACTGTTCCTGTGTCTGATGATAGAATGGAGGATCAGACACCATGGGCCGAATGACATGACACTGTTCCTATGTCTGATGATTGAATGAAGGAGAATCCATGGGCCGAATGAAATAATACTGTTCCTATGTCTGATGATATAATGGAGGAGAATACATGGGCCGAATGACATAATACTGTTCCTGTGTCTGATGATAGAATGGAGGATCAGAATTCATGGGCCGAATGACATAATACTGTTCCTATGTCTGATGACAGAATGGGGGATCAGACTCCATGGGCCGAATGACATAATACTGTTCCTATGTCTGATGATAGAATGGAGGAGACTCCATGGGCCTAATGACATAATACTGTTCCTGTGTCTGATGATAGAATGGAGGTGCAGTCTCCATGGGCCTCATGACATAATACTATTCCTATGTCTGATGATAGAATGGAGGAGAATACATGGGCCGAATGACATAATACTGTTCCTGTGTCTGATGATAGAATGGGGGATCAGACTCCATGGGCAGAATGAAATAATACTGTTCCTATGTCTGATGATAGAATGGAGGAGACTCCATGGGCCGAATGACATAATACTGTTCCTATGTCTGATGATAGAATGGAGGAGACTCCATGGGCCGAATGACATAATACTGTTCCTGTGTCTGATGACAGAATGGAGCAGACTCCATGGGCCGAATGACATAATACTGTTCCTATCTCTGATGATAGAATGGAGGGTCAGACTCCATGGGGCTAATGACATAAAACTGTTCCTGTGTCTGATGACAGAATGGAGCAGACTCCATGGGCCGAATGACATAATACTGTTCCTATGTCTGATGATAGAATGGGGGATCAGACTCCATGGGCCGAATGACATAATACTGTTCGATGTCTGATGATAGAATGGAGGATCAGACTCCATGGGCAGAATGACATAATACTGTTCGATGTCTGATGATAGAATGGAGGTGCAGACTCCATGGGCAGAATGACATAATACTGTTCCTATGACTGATGATAGAATGGGGGATCAGACTCCAGTGGCCGAATGACATAATACTGTTCCTATGTCTGATGATAGAATGGTGGAGACTCCATGGGCCGAATGACATAATACTGTTCCTATGTCTGATGATAGAATGGAGGATCAGACTCCGTGGGCCTAATGACATAATACTGTTACTATGTCTGATGATAGAATGGAGGAGAATACATGGGCCGAATGACATAATACTGTTCCTATGTCTGATGATAGAATGGAGGAGAATACATGGGCCGAATGACATAATACTGTTCCTGTGTCTGATGATAGAATGGAGGATCAGAATTCATGGCCCGAATGACATAATACTGTTCCTATGTCTGATGACAGAATGGGGGATCAGACTCCATGGGCCGAATGACATAATACTGTTCCTATGTCTGATGATAGAATGGAGGATCAGACTCCATGGGCCTAATGACATAATACTGTTCCTATGTCTCATGATAGAACGGAGGAGACTCCATGGGCCGAATGAAATAATACTGTTCCTGTGTCTGATGATAGAATGGAGGTGCAGTCTCCATGGGCCTAGTGACATAATACTGTTCCTATGTCTGATGATAGAATGGAGGAGAATACATGGGCCGAATGACATAATACTGTTCCTGTGTCTGATGATAGAATGGAGGATCAGACTTCATGGGCCGAATGACATAATACTGTTCCTATGTCTGATGACAGAATGGGGGATCAGACTCCATGGGCCGAATGACATAATACTGTTCCTATGTCTGATGATAGAATGGAGGAGACTCCATGGGCCGAATGACATAATACTGTTCCTGTGTCTGATGATAGAATGGAGGATCAGACACCATGGGCCGAATGACATGACACTGTTCCTATGTCTGATGATTGAATGAAGGAGAATCCATGGGCCGAATGAAATAATACTGTTCCTATGTCTGATGATAGACTGGAGGATCAGACTCCATGGGCAGAATGACATAATATTGTTCCTATGTCTGATGATAGAATGGGGGATCAGACTCCATGGGCCGAATGACATAATACTGTTCCTATGTCTGATGATAGAATGGGGGATCAGACTCCATGGGCAGAATGACATAATACTGTTCCTATGTCTGATGATAGAATGGAGGATCAGACTCCATGGGCAGAATGACATAATACTGTTCCTATGTCTGATGATAGAATGCGGGATCAGACGCCATGGGCCGAATGACATAATACTGTTCCTATGTCTGATGATAGAATGGGGGATCAGACTCCATGGGCCGAATGACATAATACTGTTCCAATGTCTGATGATAGAATGGAGGATCAGAATCCATGGGCCGAATGATATAATACTGTTCCTATGTCTGATGATAGAATGGAGGAGAATACATGGGCCGAATGACATAATACTGTTCCTATGTCTGATGATAGAATGGAGGAGAATACATGGGCCGAATGACATAATACTGTTCCTGTGTCTGATGATAGAATGGAGGATCAGAATTCATGGCCCGAATGACATAATACTGTTCCTATGTCTGATGACAGAATGGGGGATCAGACTCCATGGGCCGAATGACATAATACTGTTCCTATGTCTGATGATAGAATGGAGGATCAGACTCCATGGGCCTAATGACATAATACTGTTCCTATGTCTGATGATAGAATGGAGGAGACTCCATGGGCCGAATGACATAATACTGTTCCTGTGTCTGATGATAGAATGGAGGTGCAGTCTCCATGGGCCTAATGACATAATACTGTTCCTATGTCTGATGATAGAATGGAGGAGAATACATGGGCCGAATGACATAATACTGTTCCTGTGTCTGATGATAGAATGGAGGATCAGACTTCATGGGCCGAATGACATAATACTGTTCCTATGTCTGATGACAGAATGGGGGATCAGACTCCATGGGCCGAATGATATAATACTGTTCCTATGTCTGATGATAGAATGGAGGAGACTCCATGGGCCGAATGACATAATACTGTTCCTGTGTCTGATGATAGAATGGAGGATCAGACACCATGGGCCGAATGACATGACACTGTTCCTATGTCTGATGATTGAATGAAGGAGAATCCATGGGCCGAATGAAATAATACTGTTCCTATGTCTGATGATATAATGGAGGAGAATACATGGGCCGAATGACATAATACTGTTCCTGTGTCTGATGATAGAATGGAGGATCAGAATTCATGGGCCGAATGACATAATACTGTTCCTATGTCTGATGACAGAATGGGGGATCAGACTCCATGGGCCGAATGACATAATACTGTTCCTATGTCTGATGATAGAATGGAGGAGACTCCATGGGCCTAATGACATAATACTGTTCCTGTGTCTGATGATAGAATGGAGGTGCAGTCTCCATGGGCCTCATGACATAATACTATTCCTATGTCTGATGATAGAATGGAGGAGAATACATGGGCCGAATGACATAATACTGTTCCTGTGTCTGATGATAGAATGGGGGATCAGACTCCATGGGCAGAATGAAATAATACTGTTCCTATGTCTGATGATAGAATGGGGGATCAGACTCCATGGGCAGAATGACATAATACTGTTCCTATGTCTGATGATAGAATGGAGGATCAGACTCCATGGGCAGAATGACATAATACTGTTCATATGTCTGATGATAGAATGGGGGATCAGACGCCATGGGCCGAATGACATAATACTGTTCGATGTCTGATGATAGAATGGAGGATCAGACTCCATGGGCAGAATGACATAATACTGTTCCTATGGCTGTTGATAGAATGGAGGATCAGACTCCATGGGCCGAATGATATAATACTGTTCCGATGTCTGATGATAGAATGGAGGTGCAGACTCCATGGGCCTAATGACATAATACTGTTCCTATGTCTGATGATAGAATGGAGGAGACTCCATGGGCCGAATGACATAATACTGTTCCTATGTCTGATGATAGAATGGAGGAGACTCCATGGGCCGAATGACATAATACTGTTCCTGTGTCTGATGATAGAATGGAGGTGCAGACTCCATGGGCCGAATGACATAATACTGTTCCTATGTCTGATGATAGAATGGGGGATCAGACTCCATTGGCCGAATGACATAATACTGTTCCTATGTCTGATGATAGAATGGAGCAGACTCCATGGGCCGAATGACATAATACTGTTCCTGTGTCTGATGGTAGAATGGAGGAGACTCCATGGGCCGAATGACATAATACTGTTCCTATGTCTGATGATAGAATGGAGGAGACTCCATGGGCCGAATGACATAATACTGTTCCTGTGTCTGATGACAGAATGGAGCAGACTCCATGGGCCGAATGACATAATACTGTTCCTATCTCTGATGATAGAATGGAGGGTCAGACTCCATGGGGCTAATGACATAAAACTGTTCCTGTGTCTGATGACAGAATGGAGCAGACTCCATGGGCCGAATGACATAATACTGTTCCTATGTCTGATGATAGAATGGGGGATCAGACTCCATGGGCCGAATGACATAATACTGTTCGATGTCTGATGATAGAATGGAGGATCAGACTCCATGGGCAGAATGACATAATACTGTTCGATGTCTGATGATAGAATGGAGGTGCAGACTCCATGGGCAGAATGACATAATACTGTTCCTATGACTGATGATAGAATGGGGGTTCAGACTCCAGTGGCCGAATGACATAATACTGTTCCTATGTCTGATGATAGAATGGTGGAGACTCCATGGGCCGAATGACATAATACTGTTTCTATGTCTGATGATAGAATGGAGGATCAGACTCCGTGGGCCTAATGACATAATACTGTTACTATGTCTGATGATAGAATGGAGGAGAATACATGGGCCGAATGACATAATACTGTTCCTATGTCTGATGATAGAATGGAGGAGAATACATGGGCCGAATGACATAATACTGTTCCTGTGTCTGATGATAGAATGGAGGATCAGAATTCATGGCCCGAATGACATAATACTGTTCCTATGTCTGATGACAGAATGGGGGATCAGACTCCATGGGCCGAATGACATAATACTGTTCCTATGTCTGATGATAGAATGGAGGATCAGACTCCATGGGCCTAATGACATAATACTGTTCCTATGTCTGATGATAGAATGGAGGAGACTCCATGGGCCGAATGAAATAATACTGTTCCTGTGTCTGATGATAGAATGGAGGTGCAGTCTCCATGGGCCTAGTGACATAATACTGTTCCTATGTCTGATGATAGAATGGAGGAGAATACATGGGCCGAATGACATAATACTGTTCCTGTGTCTGATGATAGAATGGAGGATCAGACTTCATGGGCCGAATGACATAATACTGTTCCTATGTCTGATGACAGAATGGGGGATCAGACTCCATGGGCCGAATGACATAATACTGTTCCTATGTCTGATGATAGAATGGAGGATCAGACTCCATGGGCCTAATTACATAATACTGTTCCTATGTCTGATGATAGAATGGAGGAGACTCCATGGGCCGAATGACATAATACTGTTCCTGTGTCCTATGATAGAATGGAGGTGCAGTCTCCATGGGCCTAGTGACATAATACTGTTCCTATGTCTGATGATAGAATGCAGGAGAATACATGGGCCGAATGACATAATACTGTTCCTGTGTCTGATGATAGAATGGAGGATCAGACTTCATGGGCCGAATGACATAATACTGTTCCTATGTCTGATGACAGAATGGGGGATCAGACTCCATGGGCCGAATGACATAATACTGTTCCTATGTCTGATGATAGAATGGAGGATCAGACTCCATGGGCCTAATGACATAATACTGTTCCTATGTCTGATGATAGAATGGAGGAGACTCCATGGGCCGAATGACATAATACTGTTCCTGTGTCTGATGATAGAATGGAGGATCAGACTTCTTGGGGCGACTGACATAATACTGTTCCTGTGTCTGATGATAGAATGGAGGATCAGACACCATGGACCGAATGACATGACACTGTTCCTATGTCTGATGATTGAATGAAGGAGAATCCATGGGCCGAATGAAATAATACTGTTCCTATGTCTGATGATAGAATGGAGGATCAGACTCCATGGGCAGAATGACTTAATAATGTTCCGATGTCTGATGATAGAATGGAGGATCAGACTCCATGGGCAGAATGACATAATACTGTTCCTATGTCTGATGATAGAATGGAGGATCAGACTCCATGGGCAGAATGACATAATACTGTTCCTATGTCTGATGATAGAATGGGGGATCAGACTCCATGGGCCGAATGACATAATACTGTTCCTATGTCTGATGATAGAATGGGGGATCAGACTCCATGGGCAGAATGACATAATACTGTTCCTATGTCTGATGATAGAATGGAGTATCAGACTCCATGGGCAGAATGACATAATACTGTTCCTATGTCTGATGATAGAATGCGGGATCAGAAGCCATGGGCCGATTGACATAATACTGTTCCTATGTCTGATGATAGAATGGGGGATCAGACTCCATGGGCCGAATGAAATAATACTGTTCCAATGTCTGATGATAGAATGGAGGATCAGACTCCATGGGCCGAATGATATAATACTGTTCCTATGTCTGATGATAGAATGGAGGAGAATACATGGGCCGAATGACATAATACTGTTCCTGTGTCTGATGATAGAATGGCGGATCAGAATTCATGGCCCGAATGACATAATACTGTTCCTATGTCTGATGACAGAATGGGGGATCAGACTCCATGGGCCGAATGACATAATACTGTTCCTATGTCTGATGATAGAATGGAGGTTCAGACTCCATGGGCCTAATGACATAATACTGTTCCTATGTCTGATGATAGAATGGAGGAGACTCCATGGGCCGAAAGACATAATACTGTTCCTGTGTCTGATGATAGAATGGGGGAGACTCCATGGGCCGAATGACATAATACTGTTCCTGTGTCTGATGATAGAATGGAGGATCAGACTCCATGGGCCGAATGACATAATACTGTTCCTATGTCTGATGATAGAATGGAGGAGACTCCATGGGCCGAATGACATAATACTGTTCCTGTGTCTGTTGATAGAATGGAGGTGCAGTCTCCATGGGCCCGAATGACATAATACTGTTCCTGTGTCCTATGATAGAATGGGGGATCAGACACCATGGGCCGAATGACATAATACTGTTCCTATGTCTGATGATAGAATGCAGGAGAATACATGGGCCGAATGACATAATACTGTTCCTGTGTCTGATGATAGAATGGAGGATCAGACTTCATGGGCCGAATGACATAATACTGTTCCTATGTCTGATGACAGAATGGGGGATCAGACTCCATGGGCCGAATGACATAATACTGTTCCTATGTCTGATGATAGAATGGAGGATCAGACTCCATGGGCCTAATGACATAATACTGTTCCTATGTCTGATGATAGAATGGAGGAGACTCCATGGGCCGAATGACATAATACTGTTCCTGTGTCTGATGATAGAATGGAGGATCAGACTTCTTGGGGCGACTGACATAATACTGTTCCTGTGTCTGATGATAGAATGGAGGATCAGACACCATGGACCGAATGACATGACACTGTTCCTATGTCTGATGATTGAATGAAGGAGAATCCATGGGCCGAATGAAATAATACTGTTCCTATGTCTGATGATAGAATGGAGGATCAGACTCCATGGGCATAATGACTTAATAATGTTCCGATGTCTGATGATAGAATGGAGGATCAGACTCCATGGGCAGAATGACATAATACTGTTCCTATGTCTGATGATAGAATGGAGGATCAGACTCCATGGGCAGAATGACATAATACTGTTCCTATGTCTGATGATAGAATGGGGGATCAGACTCCATGGGCCGAATGACATAATACTGTTCCTATGTCTGATGATAGAATGGGGGATCAGACTCCATGGGCAGAATGACATAATACTGTTCCTATGTCTGATGATAGAATGGAGTATCAGACTCCATGGGCAGAATGACATAATACTGTTCCTATGTCTGATGATAGAATGCGGGATCAGAAGCCATGGGCCGATTGACATAATACTGTTCCTATGTCTGATGATAGAATGGGGGATCAGACTCCATGGGCCGAATGAAATAATACTGTTCCAATGTCTGATGATAGAATGGAGGATCAGACTCCATGGGCCGAATGATATAATACTGTTCCTATGTCTGATGATAGAATGGAGGAGAATACATGGGCCGAATGACATAATACTGTTCCTGTGTCTGATGATAGAATGGCGGATCAGAATTCATGGCCCGAATGACATAATACTGTTCCTATGTCTGATGACAGAATGGGGGATCAGACTCCATGGGCCGAATGACATAATACTGTTCCTATGTCTGATGATAGAATGGAGGTTCAGACTCCATGGGCCTAATGACATAATACTGTTCCTATGTCTGATGATAGAATGGAGGAGACTCCATGGGCCGAAAGACATAATACTGTTCCTGTGTCTGATGATAGAATGGAGGTGCAGTCTCCATGGGCCCGAATGACATAATACTGTTCCTGTGTCCTATGATAGAATGGGGGATCAGACACCATGGGCCGAATGACATAATACTGTTCCTATGTCTGATGATAGAATGCAGGAGAATACATGGGCCGAATGACATAATACTGTTCCTATGTCTGATGATAGAATGGAGGATCAGACTCCATGGGCATAATGACTTAATAATGTTCCGATGTCTGATGATAGAATGGAGGATCAGACTCCATGGGCAGAATGACATAATACTGTTCCTATGTCTGATGATAGAATGGAGGATCAGACTCCATGGGCAGAATGACATAATACTGTTCCTATGTCTGATGATAGAATGGGGGATCAGACTCCATGGGCCGAATGACATAATACTGTTCCTATGTCTGATGATAGAATGGGGGATCAGACTCCATGGGCAGAATGACATAATACTGTTCCTATGTCTGATGATAGAATGGAGTATCAGACTCCATGGGCAGAATGACATAATACTGTTCCTATGTCTGATGATAGAATGCGGGATCAGAAGCCATGGGCCGATTGACATAATACTGTTCCTATGTCTGATGATAGAATGGGGGATCAGACTCCATGGGCCGAATGAAATAATACTGTTCCAATGTCTGATGATAGAATGGAGGATCAGACTCCATGGGCCGAATGATATAATACTGTTCCTATGTCTGATGATAGAATGGAGGAGAATACATGGGCCGAATGACATAATACTGTTCCTGTGTCTGATGATAGAATGGCGGATCAGAATTCATGGCCCGAATGACATAATACTGTTCCTATGTCTGATGACAGAATGGGGGATCAGACTCCATGGGCCGAATGACATAATACTGTTCCTATGTCTGATGATAGAATGGAGGTTCAGACTCCATGGGCCTAATGACATAATACTGTTCCTATGTCTGATGATAGAATGGAGGAGACTCCATGGGCCGAAAGACATAATACTGTTCCTGTGTCTGATGATAGAATGGGGGAGACTCCATGGGCCGAATGACATAATACTGTTCCTGTGTCTGATGATAGAATGGAGGATCAGACTCCATGGGCCGAATGACATAATACTGTTCCTATGTCTGATGATAGAATGGAGGAGACTCCATGGGCCGAATGACATAATACTGTTCCTGTGTCTGTTGATAGAATGGAGGTGCAGTCTCCATGGGCCCGAATGACATAATACTGTTCCTGTGTCCTATGATAGAATGGGGGATCAGACACCATGGGCCGAATGACATAATACTGTTCCTATGTCTGATGATAGAATGCAGGAGAATACATGGGCCGAATGACATAATACTGTTCCTGTGTCTGATGATAGAATGGAGGATCAGACTTCATGGGCCGAATGACATAATACTGTTCCTATGTCTGATGACAGAATGGGGGATCAGACTCCATGGGCCGAATGACATAATACTGTTCCTATGTCTGATGATAGAATGGAGGATCAGACTCCATGGGCCTAATGACATAATACTGTTCCTATGTCTGATGATAGAATGGAGGAGACTCCATGGGCCGAATGACATAATACTGTTCCTGTGTCTGATGATAGAATGGAGGATCAGACTTCTTGGGGCGACTGACATAATACTGTTCCTGTGTCTGATGATAGAATGGAGGATCAGACACCATGGACCGAATGACATGACACTGTTCCTATGTCTGATGATTGAATGAAGGAGAATCCATGGGCCGAATGAAATAATACTGTTCCTATGTCTGATGATAGAATGGAGGATCAGACTCCATGGGCAGAATGACTTAATATTGTTCCGATGTCTGATGATAGAATGGAGGATCAGACTCCATGGGCAGAATGACATAATACTGTTCCTATGTCTGATGATAGAATGGAGGATCAGACTCCATGGGCAGAATGACATAATACTGTTCCTATGTCTGATGATAGAATGGGGGATCAGACTCCATGGGCCGAATGACATAATACTGTTCCTATGTCTGATGATAGAATGGGGGATCAGACTCCATGGGCAGAATGACATAATACTGTTCCTATGTCTGATGATAGAATGGAGTATCAGACTCCATGGGCAGAATGACATAATACTGTTCCTATGTCTGATGATAGAATGCGGGATCAGAAGCCATGGGCCGATTGACATAATACTGTTCCTATGTCTGATGATAGAATGGGGGATCAGACTCCATGGGCCGAATGAAATAATACTGTTCCAATGTCTGATGATAGAATGGAGGATCAGACTCCATGGGCCGAATGATATAATACTGTTCCTATGTCTGATGATAGAATGGAGGAGAATACATGGGCCGAATGACATAATACTGTTCCTGTGTCTGATGATAGAATGGAGGATCAGAATTCATGGCCCGAATGACATAATACTGTTCCTATGTCTGATGACAGAATGGGGGATCAGACTCCATGGGCCGAATGACATAATACTGTTCCTATGTCTGATGATAGAATGGAGGTTCAGACTCCATGGGCCTAATGACATAATACTGTTCCTATGTCTGATGATAGAATGGAGGAGACTCCATGGGCCGAAAGACATAATACTGTTCCTGTGTCTGATGATAGAATGGGGGAGACTCCATGGGCCGAATGACATAATACTGTTCCTGTGTCTGATGATAGAATGGAGGATCAGACTCCATGGGCCGAATGACATAATACTGTTCCTATGTCTGATGATAGAATGGAGGAGACTCCATGGTCCGAATGACATAATACTGTTCCTGTGTCTGTTGATAGAATGGAGGTGCAGTCTCCATGGGCCCGAATGAAATAATACTGTTCCTATGTCTGATGACAGAATGGGGGATCAGACACAATGGGCCGAATGACATAATACTGTTCCTATTTCTGATGATAGAATGGAGGAGACTCCTTGGGCCGAATGACATAATACTGTTCCTGTGTCTGATGATAGAATGGGGGATCAGACTCCATGGGCAGAATGACATAATACTGTTCCTATGTCTGATGATAGAATGGAGGATCAGACTCCATGGGCAGAATGACATAATACTGTTCCTATGTCTGATGATAGAATGCGGGATCAGACGCCATGGGCCGAATGACATAATACTGTTCCTATGTCTGATGATAGAATGGGGGATCAGACTCCATGGGCCGAATGACATAATACTGTTCCTGTGTCTGATGATAGAATGGAGGTGCAGTCTCCATGGGCCTAGTGACATAATACTGTTCCTATGTCTGATGATAGAATGGAGGAGAATACATGGGCCGAATGACATAATACTGTTCCTGTGTCTGATGATAGAATGGAGGATCAGACTTCATGGGCCGAATGACATAATACTGTTCCTATGTCAGATGACAGAATGGGGGATCAGACTCCATGGGCCGAATGACATAATACTGTTCCTATGTCTGATGATAGAATGGAGGATCAGACTCCATGGGCCTAATGACATAATACTGTTCCTATGTCTGATGATAGAATGGAGGAGACTCCATGGGCCGAATGACACAATACTGTTCCTGTGTCTGATGATAGAATGGAGGATCAGACTTCATGGGGCGAATGACATAATACTGTTCCTGTGTCTGATGATAGAATGGAGGATCAGACACCATGGGCCGAATGACATGACACTGTTCTTATGTCTGATGATTGAATGAAGGAGAATCCATGGGCCGAATGAAATAATACTGTTCCTATGTCTGATGATAGAATGGAGGATCAGACTCCATGGGCAGAATGACTTAATAATGTTCCGATGTCTGATGATAGAATGGAGGATCAGACTCCATGGGCAGAATGACATAATACTGTTCCTATGTCTGATGATAGAATGGAGGATCAGACTCCATGGGCAGAATGACATAATACTGTTCCTATGTCTGTTGATAGAATGGGGGATCAGACTCCATGGGCCGAATGACATAATACTGTTCCTATGTCTGATGATAGAATGGGGGATCAGACTCCATGGGCAGAATGACATAATACTGTTCCTATGTCTGATGATAGAATGGAGGATCAGACTCCATGGGCAGAATGACATAATATTGTTCCTATGTCTGATGATAGAATGCGGGATCAGACGCCATGGGGCGAATGACATAATACTGTTCCTATGTCTGATGATAGAATGGGGGATCAGACTCCATGGGCCGAATGACATAATACTGTTCCAATGTCTGATGATAGAATGGAGGATCAGACTCCATGGGCCGAATGACATCATACTGTTCCTATGTCTGATGATAGAATGGAGGAGAATACATGGGCCGAATGACATAATACTGTTCCTATGTCTGATGATAGAATGGAGGAGAATACATGGGCCGAATGACATAATACTGTTCCTGTGTCTGATGATAGAATGGAGGATCAGAATTCATGGCCCGAATGACATAATACTGTTCCTATGTCTGATGACAGAATGGGGGATCAGACTCCATGGGCCAAATGACATAATACTGTTCCTATGTCTGATGATAGAATGGAGGATCAGACTCCATGGGCCTAATGACATAATACTGTTCCTATGTCTGATGATAGAGTGGAGGAGACTCCATGGGCCGAATGACATAATACTGTTCCTGTGTCTGATGATAGAATGGAGGTGCAGTCTCCATGGGCCTAATGACATAATACTGTTCCTATGTCTGATGATAGAATGGAGGAGAATACATGGGCCGAATGACATAATACTGTTCCTGTGTCTGATGATAGAATGGAGGATCAGACTTCATGGGCCGAATGACATAATACTGTTCCTATGTCTGATGACAGAATGGGGGATCAGACTCCATGGGCCGAATGACATAATACTGTTCCTATGTCTGATGATAGAATGGAGGAGACTCCATGGGCCGAATGACATAATACTGTTCCTGTGTCTGATGATAGAATGGAGGATCAGACACCATGGGCCGAATGACATGACACTGTTCCTATGTCTGATGATTGAATGAAGGAGAATCCATGGGCCGAATGAAATAATACTGTTCCTATGTCTGATGATAGAATGGAGGAGAATACATGGGCCGAATGACATAATACTGGTCCTGTGTCTGATGATAGAATGGAGGATCAGAATTCATGGGCCGAATGACATAATACTGTTCCTATGTCTGATGACAGAATGGGGGATCAGACTCCATGGGCCGAATGACATAATACTGTTCCTATGTCTGATGATAGAATGGAGGAGACTCCATGGGCCGAATGACATAATACTGTTCCTGTGTCTGATGATAGAATGGAGGTGCAGTCTCCATGGGCCTAATGACATAATACTATTCCTATGTCTGATGATAGAATGGAGGAGAATACATGGGCCGAATGACATAATACTGTTCCTGTGTCTGATGATAGAATGGGGGATCAGACTCCATGGGCAGAATGACATAATACTGTTCCTATGTCTGATGATAGAATGGGGGATCAGACTCCATGGGCAGAATGACATAATACTGTTCCTATGTCTGATGATAGAATGGAGGATCAGACTCCATGGGCAGAATGACATAATACTGTTCATATGTCTGATGATAGAATGGGGGATCAGACGCCATGGGCCGAATGACATAATACTGTTCGATGTCTGATGATAGAATGGAGGATCAGACTCCATGGGCAGAATGACATAATACTGTTCCTATGGCTGTTGATAGAATGGAGGATCAGACTCCATGGGCCTAATGACATAATACTGTTCCTATGTCTGATGATAGAATGGAGGAGACTCCATGGGCCGAATGACATAATACTGATCCTATGTCTGATGATAGAATGGAGGAGACTCCATGGGCCGAATGACATAATACTGTTCCTGTGTCTGATGATAGAATGGAGGTGCAGACTCCATGGGCCGAATGACATAATACTGTTCCTATGTCTGATGATAGAATGGGGGATCAGACTCCAATGGCCGAATGACATAATACTGTTCCTATGTCTGATGATAGAATGGAGCAGACTCCATGGGCCGAATGACATAATACTGTTCCTGTGTCTGATGGTAGAATGGAGGAGACTCCATGGGCCGAATGACATAATACTGTTCCTATGTCTGATGATAGAATGGAGGAGACTCCATGGGCCGAATGACATAATACTGTTCCTGTGTCTGATGACAGAATGGAGCAGACTCCATGGGCCGAATGACATAATACTGTTCCTATCTCTGATGATAGAATGGAGGGTCAGACTCCATGGGGCTAATGACATAATACTGTTCCTGTGTCTGATGACAGAATGGAGCAGACTCCATGGGCCGAATGACATAATACTGTTCCTATGTCTGATGATAGAATGGGGGATCAGACTCCATGGGCCGAATGACATAATACTGTTCGATGTCTGATGATAGAATGGAGGATCAGACTCCATGGGCAGAATGACATAATACTGTTCGATGTCTGATGATAGAATGGAGGTGCAGACTCCATGGGCAGAATGACATAATACTGTTCTATGTCTGATGATAGAATGGGGGATCAGACTCCAGTGGCCGAATGACATAATACTGTTCCTATGTCTGATGATAGAATGGTGGAGACTCCATGGGCCGAATGACATAATACTGTTCCTATGTCTGATGATAGAATGGAGGATCAGACTCCGTGGGCCTAATGACATAATACTGTTACTATGTCTGATGATAGAATGGAGGAGAATACATGGGCCGAATGACATAATACTGTTCCTATGTCTGATGATAGAATGGAGGAGAATACATGGGCCGAATGACATAATACTGTTCCTGTGTCTGATGATAGAATGGAGGTGCAGACTCCATGGGCCGAATGACATAATACTGTTCCTATGTCTGATGATAGAATGGGGGATCAGACTCCAATGGCCGAATGACATAATACTGTTCCTATGTCTGATGATAGAATGGAGCAGACTCCATGGGCCGAATGACATAATACTGTTCCTGTGTCTGATGGTAGAATGGAGGAGACTCCATGGGCCGAATGACATAATACTGTTCCTATGTCTGATGATAGAATGGAGGAGACTCCATGGGCCGAATGACATAATACTGTTCCTGTGTCTGATGACAGAATGGAGCAGACTCCATGGGCCGAATGACATAATACTGTTCCTATCTCTGATGATAGAATGGAGGGTCAGACTCCATGGGGCTAATGACATAATACTGTTCCTGTGTCTGATGACAGAATGGAGCAGACTCCATGGGCCGAATGACATAATACTGTTCCTATGTCTGATGATAGAATGGGGGATCAGACTCCATGGGCCGAATGACATAATACTGTTCGATGTCTGATGATAGAATGGAGGATCAGACTCCATGGGCAGAATGACATAATACTGTTCGATGTCTGATGATAGAATGGAGGTGCAGACTCCATGGGCAGAATGACATAATACTGTTCTATGTCTGATGATAGAATGGGGGATCAGACTCCAGTGGCCGAATGACATAATACTGTTCCTATGTCTGATGATAGAATGGTGGAGACTCCATGGGCCGAATGACATAATACTGTTCCTATGTCTGATGATAGAATGGAGGATCAGACTCCGTGGGCCTAATGACATAATACTGTTACTATGTCTGATGATAGAATGGAGGAGAATACATGGGCCGAATGACATAATACTGTTCCTATGTCTGATGATAGAATGGAGGAGAATACATGGGCCGAATGACATAATACTGTTCCTGTGTCTGATGATAGAATGGAGGATCAGAATTCATGGCCCGAATGACATAATACTGTTCCTATGTCTGATGACAGAATGGGGGATCAGACTCCATGGGCCGAATGACATAATACTGTTCCTATGTCTGATGATAGAATGGAGGATCAGACTCCATGGGCCTAATGACATAATACTGTTCCTATGTCTGATGATAGAATGGAGGAGACTCCATGGGCCGAATGACATAATACTTTTCCTGTGTCTGATGATAGAATGGAGGTGCAGTCTCCATGGGCCTAGTGACATAATACTGTTCCTATGTCTGATGATAGAATGGAGGAGAATACATGGGCCGAATGACATAATACTGTTCCTGTGTCTGATGATAGAATGGAGGATCAGACTTCATGGGCCGAATGACATAATACTGTTCCTATGTCTGATGACAGAATGGGGGATCAGACTCCATGGGCCGAATGACATAATACTGTTCCTATGCCTGATGATAGAATGGAGGATCAGACTCCATGGGCCTAATGACATAATACTGTTCCTATGTCTGATGATAGAATGGAGGAGACTCCATGGGCCGAATGACATAATACTGTCCCTGTGTCCTATGATAGAATGGAGGTGCAGTCTCCATGGGCCTAGTGACATAATACTGTTCCTATGTCTGATGATAGAATGGAGGAGAATACATGGGCCGAATGACATAATACTGTTCCTGTGTCTGATGATAGAATGGAGGATCAGACTTCATGGGCCGAATGACATAATACTGTTCCTATGTCTGATGACAGAATGGGGGATCAGACTCCATGGGCCGAATGACATAATACTGTTCCTATGTCTGATGATAGAATGGAGGATCAGACTCCATGGGCAGAATGACTTAATAATGTTCCGATGTCTGATGACAGAATGGAGGATCAGACTCCATGGGCAGAATGACATAATACTGTTCCTATGTCTGATGATAGAATGGGGGATCAGACTCCATGGGCCGAATGACATAATACTGTTCCTATGTCTGATGATAGAATGGGGGATCAGACTCCATGGGCAGAATGACATAATACTGTTCCTATGTCTGATGATAGAATGCGGGATCAGACGCCATGGGCCGAATGACATAATACTGTTCCTATGTCTGATGATAGAATGGGGGATCAGACTCCATGGGCCGAATGACATAATACTGTTCCAATGTCTGATGATAGAATGGGGGATCAGACTCCATGGGCAGAATGACATAATACTGTTCCTATGTCTGATGATAGAATGGAGGAGAATACATGGGCCGAATGACATAATACTGTTCCTGTGTCTGATGATAGAATGGAGGATCAGAATTCATGGCCCGAATGACATAATACTGTTCCTATGTCTGATGACAGAATGGGGGATCAGACTCCATGGGCCGAATGACATAATACTGTTCCTATGTCTGATGATAGAATGGAGGATCAGACTCCATGGGCCTAATGACATAATACTGTTCCTATGTCTGATGATAGAATGGAGGAGACACCATGGGCCGAATGACATAATACTGTTCCTGTGTCTGATGATAGAATGGAGGAGAATACATGGGCCGAATGACATAATACTTTTCCTGTGTCTGATGATAGAATGGAGGATCAGACTTCATGGGCCGAATGACATAATACTGTTCCTATGTCTGATGACAGAATGGGGGATCAGACTCCATGGGCCGAATGACATATTACTGTTCCTATGTCTGATGATAGAATGGAGGATCAGACTCCATGGGCCGAATGACATGACACTGTTCCTATGTCTGATGATTGAATGAAGGAGAATCCATGGGCCGAATGAAATAATACTGTTCCTATGTCTGATGATAGAATGGAGGAGAATACATGGGCCGAATGACATAATACTGTTCCTGTGTCTGATGATAGAATGGAGGATCAGAATTCATGGGCCGAATGACATAATACTGTTCCTATGTCTGATGACAGAATGGGGGATCAGACTCCATGGGCCGAATGACATAATACTGTTCCTATGTCTGATGATAGAATGGAGGAGACTCCATGGGCCGAATGACATAATACTGTTCCTGTGTCTGATGATAGAATGGAGGTGCAGTCTCCATGATCCTAATGACATAATACTATTCCTATGTCTGATGATAGAATGGAGGAGAATACATGGGCCGAATGACATAATACTGTTCCTGTGTCTTATGATAGAATGGGGGATCAGACTCCATGGGCAGAATGACATAATACTGTTCCTATGTCTGATGATAGAATGGGGGATCAGAATCCATGGGCCGAGTGACATAATACTGTTCATATGTCTGATGATAGAATGGGGGATCAGACGCCATGGGCCGAATGACATAATACTGTTCGATGTCTGATGATCGAATGGAGGATCAGACTCCATGGGCAGAATGACATAATACTGTTCCTATGTCTGATGATAGAATGGAGGATCAGACTCCATGGGCAGAATGACTTAATACTGTTCATATGTCTGATGATAGAATGGGGGATCAGACTCCATGGGCAGAATGACATAATACTGTTCGATGTCTGATGATAGAATGGAGGATCAGACTCCATGGGCCGAATGATATAATACTGTTCCGATGTCTGATGGTAGAATGGAGGAGACTCCATGGGCCGAATGACATAATACTGTTCCTATGTCTGATGATAGAATGGAGCAGACTCCATGGGCCGAATGACATAATAATGTTCCTATCTCTGATGATAGAATGGAGGGTCAGACTCCATGGGGCTAATGACATAATACTGTTCCTGTGTCTGATGACAGAATGGAGCAGACTCCATGGGCCGAATGACATAATACTGTTCCTATGTCTGATGATAGAATGGGGGATCAGACTCCATGGGCCGAATGACATAATACTGTTCGATGTCTGATGATAGAATGGAGGATCAGACTCCATGGGCAGAATGACATAATACTGTTCGATGTCTGATGATAGAATGGAGGTGCAGACTCCATGGGCAGAATGACATAATACTGTTCCTATGTCTGATGATAGAATGGGGGATCAGACTCCAGTGGCCGAATGACATAATACTGTTCCTATGTCTGATGATAGAATGGTGGAGACTCCATGGGCCGAATGACATAATACTGTTCCTATGTCTGATGACAGAATGGAGGATCAGACTCCGTGGGCCTAATGACATAATACTGTTACTATGTCTGATGATAGAATGGAGGAGAATACATGGGCCGAATGACATAATACTGTTCCTATGTCTGATGATAGAATGGAGGAGAATACATGGGCCGAATGACATAATACTGTTCCTGTGTCTGATGATAGAATGGAGGATCAGACTTCAAGGGCCGAATGACATAATACTGTTCCTATGTCTGATGACAGAATGGGGGATCAGACTCCATGGGCCGAATGACATAATACTGTTCCTATGTCTGATGATAGAATGGAGGATCAGACTCCATGGGCCGAATGACATAATACTGTTCCTGTGTCTGATGATAGAATGGAGGTGCAGTCTCCATGGGCCTAATGACATAATACTGTTCCTATGTCTGATGATAGAATGGAGGAGAATACATGGGCCGAATGACATAATACTGTTCCTGTGTCTGATGATAGAATGGAGGATCAGACTTCATGGGCCGAATTACATAATACTGTTCCTATGTCTGATGATAGAATGGAGGATCAGACTCCATTGGCCTAATGACATAATACTGTTCCTATGTCTGATGATAGAATGGAGGAGACTCCATGGGCCGAATGACATAATACTGTTCCTGTGTCTGATGATAGAATGGAGGATCAGACTTCATGGGGCGAATGACATAATACTGTTCCTGTGTCTGATGATAGAATGGAGGATCAGACACCATGGGCCGAATGACATGACACTGTTCCTATGTCTGATGATTGAATGAAGGAGAATCCATGGGCCGAATGAAATAATACTGTTCCTAAGTCTGATGATAGAATGGAGGATCAGACTCCATGGGCAGAATGACTTAATAATGTTCCGATGTCTGATGATAGAATGGAGGATCAGACTCCATGGGCAGAACGACATAATACTGTTCCTATGTCTGATGATAGAATGGAGGATCAGACTCCATGGGCAGAATGACATAATACTGTTCCTATGTCTGATGATAGAATGGGGGATCAGACTACATGGGCAGAATGACATAATACTGTTCCTATGTCTGATGATAGAATGGAGGATCAGACTCCATGGGCAGAATGACATAATACTGTTCCTATGTCTGATGATAGAATGCGGGATCAGACGCCATGGGCCGAATGACATAATACTGTTCCTATGTCTGATGATAGAATGGGGTATCAGACTCCATGGGCCGAATGACATAATACTGTTCCAATGTCTGATGATAGAATGGGGGATCAGACTCCATGGGCAGAATGACATAATACTGTTCCTATGTCTGATGATAGGATTGGGGAACAGACTCCATGGGCAGAATGACATAATACTGTTCCTATGTCTGATGATAGAATGCGGGTTCAGACGCCATGGGCCGAATGACATAATACTGTTCCTATGTCTGATGATAGAATGCGGGTTCAGACGCCATGGGCCGAATGACATAATACTGTTCCTAAGTCTGATGATAGAATGGAGGATCAGACTCCATGGGACGAATGACATAATACTGTTCCTATGTCTGATGATAGAATGGAGGATCAGACTCCATGGGCCGAATGACATAATACTGTTCCTATGTCTGATGATAGAATGGAGGAGACTCCATGGGCCGAATGATATAATACTGTTCCTATGTCTGATGATAGAATGGAGGATCAGACTCCATGGGCCGAATGATATAATACTGTTCCTATGTCTGATGATAGAATGGAGGATCAGACTCCATGGGCAGAATGACATAATACTGTTCGATGTCTGATGATAGAATGGAGGATCAGACTCCATGGGCCGAATGATATAATACTGTTCCGATGTCTGATGGTATAATGGAGGAGACTCCATGGGCCGAATGACATAATACTGTTCCTATGTCTGATGATAGAATGGAGCAGACTCCATGGGCCGAATGACATAATAATGTTCCTATCTCTGATGATAGAATGGAGGGTCAGACTCCATGGGGCTAATGACATAATACTGTTCCTGTGTCTGATGACAGAATGGAGCAGACTCCATGGGCCGAATGACATAATACTGTTCCTATGTCTGATGATAGAATGGGGGATCAGACTCCATGGGCCGAATGACATAATACTGTTCGATGTCTGATGATAGAATGGAGGATCAGACTCCATGGGCAGAATGACATAATACTGTTCGATGTCTGATGATAGAATGGAGGTGCAGACTCCATGGGCAGAATGACATAATACTGTTCCTATGTCTGATGATAGAATGGGGGATCAGACTCCAGTGGCCGAATGACATAATACTGTTCCTATGTCTGATGATAGAATGGTGGAGACTCCATGGGCCGAATGACATAATACTGTTCCTATGTCTGATGACAGAATGGAGGATCAGACTCCGTGGGCATAATGACATAATACTGTTACTATGTCTGATGATAGAATGGAGGAGAATACATGGGCCGAATGACATAATACTGTTCCTATGTCTGATGATAGAATGGAGGAGAATACATGGGCCGAATGACATAATACTGTTCCTGTGTCTGATGATAGAATGGAGGATCAGACTTCAAGGGCCGAATGACATAATACTGTTCCTATGTCTGATGACAGAATGGGGGATCAGACTCCATGGGCCGAATGACATAATACTGTTCCTATGTCTGATGATAGAATGGAGGATCAGACTCCATGGGCCGAATGACATAATACTGTTCCTGTGTCTGATGATAGAATGGAGGTGCAGTCTCCATGGGCCTAATGACATAATACTGTTCCTATGTCTGATGATAGAATGGAGGAGAATACATGGGCCGAATGACATAATACTGTTCCTGTGTCTGATGATAGAATGGAGGATCAGACTTCATGGGCCGAATTACATAATACTGTTCCTATGTCTGATGATAGAATGGAGGATCAGACTCCATTGGCCTAATGACATAATACTGTTCCTATGTCTGATGATAGAATGGAGGAGACTCCATGGGCCGAATGACATAATACTGTTCCTGTGTCTGATGATAGAATGGAGGATCAGACTTCTTGGGGCGACTGACATAATACTGTTCCTGTGTCTGATGATAGAATGGAGGATCAGACACCATGGACCGAATGACATGACACTGTTCCTATGTCTGATGATTGAATGAAGGAGAATCCATGGGCCGAATGAAATAATACTGTTCCTATGTCTGATGATAGAATGGAGGATCAGACTCCATGGGCAGAATGACTTAATAATGTTCCGATGTCTGATGATAGAATGGAGGATCAGACTCCATGGGCAGAATGACATAATACTGTTCCTATGTCTGATGATAGAATGGAGGATCAGACTCCATGGGCAGAATGACATAATACTGTTCCTATGTCTGATGATAGAATGGGGGATCAGACTCCATGGGCCGAATGACATAATACTGTTCCTATGTCTGATGATAGAATGGGGGATCAGACTCCATGGGCAGAATGACATAATACTGTTCCTATGTCTGATGATAGAATGGAGTATCAGACTCCATGGGCAGAATGACATAATACTGTTCCTATGTCTGATGATAGAATGCGGGATCAGAAGCCATGGGCCGATTGACATAATACTGTTCCTATGTCTGATGATAGAATGGGGGATCAGACTCCATGGGCCGAATGAAATAATACTGTTCCAATGTCTGATGATAGAATGGAGGATCAGACTCCATGGGCCGAATGATATAATACTGTTCCTATGTCTGATGATAGAATGGAGGAGAATACATGGGCCGAATGACATAATACTGTTCCTGTGTCTGATGATAGAATGGAGGATCAGAATTCATGGCCCGAATGACATAATACTGTTCCTATGTCTGATGACAGAATGGGGGATCAGACTCCATGGGCCGAATGACATAATACTGTTCCTATGTCTGATGATAGAATGGAGGTTCAGACTCCATGGGCCTAATGACATAATACTGTTCCTATGTCTGATGATAGAATGGAGGAGACTCCATGGGCCGTAAGACATAATACTGTTCCTGTGTCTGATGATAGAATGGGGGAGTCTCCATGGGCCGAATGACATAATACTGTTCCTGTGTCTGATGATAGAATGGAGGATCAGACTCCATGGGCCGAATGACATAATACTGTTCCTATGTCTGATGATAGAATGGAGGAGACTCCATGGGCCGAATGACATAATACTGTTCCTGTGTCTGTTGATAGAATGGAGGTGCAGTCTCCATGGGCCCGAATGACATAATACTGCTCCTATGTCTGATGACAGAATGGGGGATCAGACACCATGGGCCGAATGAAATAATACTGTTCCTATTTCTGATGATAGAATGGAGGAGACTCCATGGGCCGAATGACATAATACTGTTCCTGTGTCTGATGATAGAATGGGGGATCAGACTCCATGGGCAGAATGACATAATACTGTTCCTATGTCTGATGATAGAATGGAGGATCAGACTCCATGGGCAGAATGACATAATACTGTTCCTATGTCTGATGATAGAATGCGGAATCAGACGCCATGGGCCGAATGACATAATACTGTTCCTATGTCTGATGATAGAATGGGGGATCAGACTCCATGGGCCGAATGACATAATACTGTTCCTATTTCTGATGATAGAATGGAGGAGACTCCATGGGCCGAATGACATAATACTGTTCCTGTGTCTGATGATAGAATGGGGGATCAGACTCCATGGGCAGAATGACATAATACTGTTCCTATGTCTGATGATAGAATGGAGGATCAGACTCCATGGGCAGAATGACATAATACTGTTCCTATGTCTGATGATAGAATGCGGGATCAGACGCCATGGGCCGAATGACATAATACTGTTCCTATGTCTGATGATAGAATGGGGGATCAGACGCCATGGGCCGAATGACATAATACTGTTCCTATGTCTGATGATAGAATGGGGGATCAGACTCCATGGGCCTAGTGACATAATACTGTTCCTATGTCTGATGATAGAATGGAGGAGAATACATGGGCCGAATGACATAATACTGTTCCTGTGTCTGATGATAGAATGGAGGATCAGACTTCATGGGCCGAATGACATAATACTGTTCCTATGTCAGATGACAGAATGGGGGATCAGACTCCATGGGCCGAATGACATAATACTGTTCCTATGTCTGATGATAGAATGGAGGATCAGACTCCATGGGCCTAATGACATAATACTGTTCCTATGTCTGATGATAGAATGGAGGAGACTCCATGGGCCGAATGACATAATACTGTTCCTGTGTCTGATGATAGAATGGAGGATCAGACTTCATGGGGCGAATGACATAATACTGTTCCTGTGTCTGATGATAGAATGGAGGATCAGACACCATGGGCCGAATGACATGACACTGTTCTTATGTCTGATGATTGAATGAAGGAGAATCCATGGGCCGAATGAAATAATACTGTTCCTATGTCTGATGATAGAATGGAGGATCAGACTCCATGGGCAGAATGACTTAATAATGTTCCGATCTCTGATGATAGAATGGAGGATCAGACTCCATGGGCAGAATGACATAATACTGTTCCTATGTCTGATGATAGAATGGAGGATCAGACTCCATGGGCAGAATGACATAATACTGTTCCTATGTCTGTTGATAGAATGGGGGATCAGACTCCATGGGCCGAATGACATAATACTGTTCCTATGTCTGATGATAGAATGGGGGATCAGACTCCATGGGCAGAATGACATAATACTGTTCCTATGTCTGATGATAGAATGGAGGATCAGACTCCATGGGCAGAATGACATAATATTGTTCCTATGTCTGATGATAGAATGCGGGATCAGACGCCATGGGGCGAATGACATAATACTGTTCCTATGTCTGATGATAGAATGGGGGATCAGACTCCATGGGCCGAATGACATAATACTGTTCCAATGTCTGATGATAGAATGGAGGATCAGACTCCATGGGCCGAATGACATCATACTGTTCCTATGTCTGATGATAGAATGGAGGAGAATACATGGGCCGAATGACATAATACTGTTCCTATGTCTGATGATAGAATGGAGGAGAATACATGGGCCGAATGACATAATACTGTTCCTGTGTCTGATGATAGAATGGAGGATCAGAATTCATGGCCCGAATGACATAATACTGTTCCTATGTCTGATGACAGAATGGGGGATCAGACTCCATGGGCCAAATGACATAATACTGTTCCTATGTCTGATGATAGAATGGAGGATCAGACTCCATGGGCCTAATGACATAATACTGTTCCTATGTCTGATGATAGAGTGGAGGAGACTCCATGGGCCGAATGACATAATACTGTTCCTGTGTCTGATGATAGAATGGAGGAGAATACATGGGCCGAATGACATAATACTGTTCCTGTGTCTGATGATAGAATGGAGGATCAGAATTCATGGCCCGAATGACATAATACTGTTCCTATGTCTGATGACAGAATGGGGGATCAGACTCCATGGGCCGAATGACATAATACTGTTCCTATGTCTGATGATAGAATGGAGGTTCAGACTCCATGGGCCTAATGACATAATACTGTTCCTATGTCTGATGATAGAATGGAGGAGACTCCATGGGCCGAAAGACATAATACTGTTCCTGTGTCTGATGATAGAATGGGGGAGACTCCATGGGCCGAATGACATAATACTGTTCCTGTGTCTGATGATAGAATGGAGGATCAGACTCCATGGGCCGAATGACATAATACTGTTCCTATGTCTGATGATAGAATGGAGGAGACTCCATGGGCCGAATGACATAATACTGTTCCTGTGTCTGTTGATAGAATGGAGGTGCAGTCTCCATGGGCCCGAATGACATAATACTGTTCCTATGTCTGATGACAGAATGGGGGATCAGACACCATGGGCCGAATGAAATAATACTGTTCCTATTTCTGATGATAGAATGGAGGAGACCCCATGGGCCGAATGACATAATACTGTTCCTGTGTCTGATGATAGAATGGGGGATCAGACTCCATGGGCAGAATGACATAATACTGTTCCTATGTCTGATGATAGAATGGAGGATCAGACTCCATGGGCAGAATGACATAATACTGTTCCTATGTCTGATGATAGAATGCGGGATCAGACGCCATGGGCCGAATGACATAATACTGTTCCTATGTCTGATGATAGAATGGGGGATCAGACTCCATGGGCCGAATGACATAATACTGTTCCTATTTCTGATGATAGAATGGAGGAGACTCCATGGGCCGAATGACATAATACTGTTCCTGTGTCTGATGATAGAATGGGGGATCAGACTCCATGGGCAGAATGACATAATACTGTTCCTATGTCTGATGATAGAATGGAGGATCAGACTCCATGGGCAGAATGACATAATACTGTTCCTATGTCTGATGATAGAATGCGGGATCAGACGCCATGGGCCGAATGACATAATACTGTTCCTATGTCTGATGATAGAATGGGGGATCAGACGCCATGGGCCGAATGACATAATACTGTTCCTATGTCTGATGATAGAATGGGGGATCAGACTCCATGGGCCTAGTGACATAATACTGTTCCTATGTCTGATGATAGAATGGAGGAGAATACATGGGCCGAATGACATAATACTGTTCCTGTGTCTGATGATAGAATGGAGGATCAGACTTCATGGGCCGAATGACATAATACTGTTCCTATGTCAGATGACAGAATGGGGGATCAGACTCCATGGGCCGAATGACATAATACTGTTCCTATGTCTGATGATAGAATGGAGGATCAGACTCCATGGGCCTAATGACATAATACTGTTCCTATGTCTGATGATAGAATGGAGGAGACTCCATGGGCCGAATGACATAATACTGTTCCTGTGTCTGATGATAGAATGGAGGATCAGACTTCATGGGGCGAATGACATAATACTGTTCCTGTGTCTGATGATAGAATGGAGGATCAGACACCATGGGCCGAATGACATGACACTGTTCTTATGTCTGATGATTGAATGAAGGAGAATCCATGGGCCGAATGAAATAATACTGTTCCTATGTCTGATGATAGAATGGAGGATCAGACTCCATGGGCAGAATGACTTAATAATGTTCCGATGTCTGATGATAGAATGGAGGATCAGACTCCATGGGCAGAATGACATAATACTGTTCCTATGTCTGATGATAGAATGGAGGATCAGACTCCATGGGCAGAATGACATAATACTGTTCCTATGTCTGTTGATAGAATGGGGGATCAGACTCCATGGGCCGAATGACATAATACTGTTCCTATGTCTGATGATAGAATGGGGGATCAGACTCCATGGGCAGAATGACATAATACTGTTCCTATGTCTGATGATAGAATGGAGGATCAGACTCCATGGGCAGAATGACATAATATTGTTCCTATGACTGATGATAGAATGCGGGATCAGACGCCATGGGGCGAATGACATAATACTGTTCCTATGTCTGATGATAGAATGGGGGATCAGACTCCATGGGCCGAATGACATAATACTGTTCCAATGTCTGATGATAGAATGGAGGATCAGACTCCATGGGCCGAATGACATCATACTGTTCCTATGTCTGATGATAGAATGGAGGAGAATACATGGGCCGAATGACATAATACTGTTCCTATGTCTGATGATAGAATGGAGGAGAATACATGGGCCGAATGACATAATACTGTTCCTGTGTCTGATGATAGAATGGAGGATCAGAATTCATGGCCCGAATGACATAATACTGTTCCTATGTCTGATGACAGAATGGGGGATCAGACTCCATGGGCCAAATGACATAATACTGTTCCTATGTCTGATGATAGAATGGAGGATCAGACTCCATGGGCCTAATGACATAATACTGTTCCTATGTCTGATGATAGAGTGGAGGAGACTCCATGGGCCGAATGACATAATACTGTTCCTGTGTCTGATGATAGAATGGAGGTGCAGTCTCCATGGGCCTAATGACATAATACTGTTCCTATGTCTGATGATAGAATGGAGGAGAATACATGGGCCGAATGACATAATACTGTTCCTGTGTCTGATGATAGAATGGAGGATCAGACTTCATGGGCCGAATGACATAATACTGTTCCTATGTCTGATGACAGAATGGGGGATCAGACTCCATGGGCCGAATGACATAATACTGTTCCTATGTCTGATGATAGAATGGAGGAGACTCCATGGGCCGAATGACATAATACTGTTCCTGTGTCTGATGATAGAATGGAGGATCAGACACCATGGGCCGAATGACATGACACTGTTCCTATGTCTGATGATTGAATGAAGGAGAATCCATGGGCCGAATGAAATAATACTGTTCCTATGTCTGATGATAGAATGGAGGAGAATACATGGGCCGAATGACATAATACTGGTCCTGTGTCTGATGATAGAATGGAGGATCAGAATTCATGGGCCGAATGACATAATACTGTTCCTATGTCTGATGACAGAATGGGGGATCAGACTCCATGGGCCGAATGACATAATACTGTTCCTATGTCTGATGATAGAATGGAGGAGACTCCATGGGCCGAATGACATAATACTGTTCCTGTGTCTGATGATAGAATGGAGGTGCAGTCTCCATGGGCCTAATGACATAATACTATTCCTATGTCTGATGATAGAATGGAGGAGAATACATGGGCCGAATGACATAATACTGTTCCTGTGTCTGATGATAGAATGGGGGATCAGACTCCATGGGCAGAATGACATAATACTGTTCCTATGTCTGATGATAGAATGGGGGATCAGACTCCATGGGCAGAATGACATAATACTGTTCCTATGTCTGATGATAGAATGGAGGATCAGACTCCATGGGCAGAATGACATAATACTGTTCATATGTCTGATGATAGAATGGGGGATCAGACGCCATGGGCCGAATGACATAATACTGTTCGATGTCTGATGATAGAATGGAGGATCAGACTCCATGGGCAGAATGACATAATACTGTTCCTATGGCTGTTGATAGAATGGAGGATCAGACTCCATGGGCCTAATGACATAATACTGTTCCTATGTCTGATGATAGAATGGAGGAGACTCCATGGGCCGAATGACATAATACTGATCCTATGTCTGATGATAGAATGGAGGAGACTCCATGGGCCGAATGACATAATACTGTTCCTGTGTCTGATGATAGAATGGAGGTGCAGACTCCATGGGCCGAATGACATAATACTGTTCCTATGTCTGATGATAGAATGGGGGATCAGACTCCAATGGCCGAATGACATAATACTGTTCCTATGTCTAATGATAGAATGGAGCAGACTCCATGGGCCGAATGACATAATACTGTTCCTGTGTCTGATGGTAGAATGGAGGAGACTCCATGGGCCGAATGACATAATACTGTTCCTATGTCTGATGATAGAATGGAGGAGACTCCATGGGCCGAATGACATAATACTGTTCCTGTGTCTGATGACAGAATGGAGCAGACTCCATGGGCCGAATGACATAATACTGTTCCTATCTCTGATGATAGAATGGAGGGTCAGACTCCATGGGGCTAATGACATAATACTGTTCCTGTGTCTGATGACAGAATGGAGCAGACTCCATGGGCCGAATGACATAATACTGTTCCTATGTCTGATGATAGAATGGGGGATCAGACTCCATGGGCCGAATGACATAATACTGTTCGATGTCTGATGATAGAATGGAGGATCAGACTCCATGGGCAGAATGACATAATACTGTTCGATGTCTGATGATAGAATGGAGGTGCAGACTCCATGGGCAGAATGACATAATACTGTTCTATGTCTGATGATAGAATGGGGGATCAGACTCCAGTGGCCGAATGACATAATACTGTTCCTATGTCTGATGATAGAATGGTGGAGACTCCATGGGCCGAATGACATAATACTGTTCCTATGTCTGATGATAGAATGGAGGATCAGACTCCGTGGGCCTAATGACATAATACTGTTACTATGTCTGATGATAGAATGGAGGAGAATACATGGGCCGAATGACATAATACTGTTCCTATGTCTGATGATAGAATGGAGGAGAATACATGGGCCGAATGACATAATACTGTTCCTGTGTCTGATGATAGAATGGAGGATCAGAATTCATGGCCCGAATGACATAATACTGTTCCTATGTCTGATGACAGAATGGGGGATCAGACTCCATGGGCCGAATGACATAATACTGTTCCTATGTCTGATGATAGAATGGAGGATCAGACTCCATGGGCCTAATGACATAATACTGTTCCTATGTCTGATGATAGAATGGAGGAGACTCCATGGGCCGAATGACATAATACTTTTCCTGTGTCTGATGATAGAATGGAGGTGCAGTCTCCATGGGCCTAGTGACATAATACTGTTCCTATGTCTGATGATAGAATGGAGGAGAATACATGGGCCGAATGACATAATACTGTTCCTGTGTCTGATGATAGAATGGAGGATCAGACTTCATGGGCCGAATGACATAATACTGTTCCTATGTCTGATGACAGAATGGGGGATCAGACTCCATGGGCCGAATGACATAATACTGTTCCTATTCCTGATGATAGAATGGAGGATCAGACTCCATGGGCCTAATGACATAATACTGTTCCTATGTCTGATGATAGAATGGAGGAGACTCCATGGGCCGAATGACATAATACTGTCCCTGTGTCCTATGATAGAATGGAGGTGCAGTCTCCATGGGCCTAGTGACATAATACTGTTCCTATGTCTGATGATAGAATGGAGGAGAATACATGGGCCGAATGACATAATACTGTTCCTGTGTCTGATGATAGAATGGAGGATCAGACTTCATGGGCCGAATGACATAATACTGTTCCTATGTCTGATGACAGAATGGGGGATCAGACTCCATGGGCCGAATGACATAATACTGTTCCTATGTCTGATGATAGAATGGAGGATCAGACTCCATGGGCCTAATGACATAATACTGTTCCTATGTCTGATGATAGAGTGGAGGAGACTCCATGGGCCGAATGACATAATACTGTTCCTGTGTCTGATGATAGAATGGAGGTGCAGTCTCCATGGGCCTAATGACATAATACTGTTCCTATGTCTGATGATAGAATGGAGGAGAATACATGGGCCGAATGACATAATACTGTTCCTGTGTCTGATGATAGAATGGAGGATCAGACTTCATGGGCCGAATGACATAATACTGTTCCTATGTCTGATGACAGAATGGGGGATCAGACTCCATGGGCCGAATGACATAATACTGTTCCTATGTCTGATGATAGAATGGAGGAGACTCCATGGGCCGAATGACATAATACTGTTCCTGTGTCTGATGATAGAATGGAGGATCAGACACCATGGGCCGAATGACATGACACTGTTCCTATGTCTGATGATTGAATGAAGGAGAATCCATGGGCCGAATGAAATAATACTGTTCCTATGTCTGATGATAGAATGGAGGAGAATACATGGGCCGAATGACATAATACTGGTCCTGTGTCTGATGATAGAATGGAGGATCAGAATTCATGGGCCGAATGACATAATACTGTTCCTATGTCTGATGACAGAATGGGGGATCAGACTCCATGGGCCGAATGACATAATACTGTTCCTATGTCTGATGATAGAATGGAGGAGACTCCATGGGCCGAATGACATAATACTGTTCCTGTGTCTGATGATAGAATGGAGGTGCAGTCTCCATGGGCCTAATGACATAATACTATTCCTATGTCTGATGATAGAATGGAGGAGAATACATGGGCCGAATGACATAATACTGTTCCTGTGTCTGATGATAGAATGGGGGATCAGACTCCATGGGCAGAATGACATAATACTGTTCCTATGTCTGATGATAGAATGGGGGATCAGACTCCATGGGCAGAATGACATAATACTGTTCCTATGTCTGATGATAGAATGGAGGATCAGACTCCATGGGCAGAATGACATAATACTGTTCATATGTCTGATGATAGAATGGGGGATCAGACGCCATGGGCCGAATGACATAATACTGTTCGATGTCTGATGATAGAATGGAGGATCAGACTCCATGGGCAGAATGACATAATACTGTTCCTATGGCTGTTGATAGAATGGAGGATCAGACTCCATGGGCCTAATGACATAATACTGTTCCTATGTCTGATGATAGAATGGAGGAGACTCCATGGGCCGAATGACATAATACTGATCCTATGTCTGATGATAGAATGGAGGAGACTCCATGGGCCGAATGACATAATACTGTTCCTGTGTCTGATGATAGAATGGAGGTGCAGACTCCATGGGCCGAATGACATAATACTGTTCCTATGTCTGATGATAGAATGGGGGATCAGACTCCAATGGCCGAATGACATAATACTGTTCCTATGTCTAATGATAGAATGGAGCAGACTCCATGGGCCGAATGACATAATACTGTTCCTGTGTCTGATGGTAGAATGGAGGAGACTCCATGGGCCGAATGACATAATACTGTTCCTATGTCTGATGATAGAATGGAGGAGACTCCATGGGCCGAATGACATAATACTGTTCCTGTGTCTGATGACAGAATGGAGCAGACTCCATGGGCCGAATGACATAATACTGTTCCTATCTCTGATGATAGAATGGAGGGTCAGACTCCATGGGGCTAATGACATAATACTGTTCCTGTGTCTGATGACAGAATGGAGCAGACTCCATGGGCCGAATGACATAATACTGTTCCTATGTCTGATGATAGAATGGGGGATCAGACTCCATGGGCCGAATGACATAATACTGTTCGATGTCTGATGATAGAATGGAGGATCAGACTCCATGGGCAGAATGACATAATACTGTTCGATGTCTGATGATAGAATGGAGGTGCAGACTCCATGGGCAGAATGACATAATACTGTTCTATGTCTGATGATAGAATGGGGGATCAGACTCCAGTGGCCGAATGACATAATACTGTTCCTATGTCTGATGATAGAATGGTGGAGACTCCATGGGCCGAATGACATAATACTGTTCCTATGTCTGATGATAGAATGGAGGATCAGACTCCGTGGGCCTAATGACATAATACTGTTACTATGTCTGATGATAGAATGGAGGAGAATACATGGGCCGAATGACATAATACTGTTCCTATGTCTGATGATAGAATGGAGGAGAATACATGGGCCGAATGACATAATACTGTTCCTGTGTCTGATGATAGAATGGAGGATCAGAATTCATGGCCCGAATGACATAATACTGTTCCTATGTCTGATGACAGAATGGGGGATCAGACTCCATGGGCCGAATGACATAATACTGTTCCTATGTCTGATGATAGAATGGAGGATCAGACTCCATGGGCCTAATGACATAATACTGTTCCTATGTCTGATGATAGAATGGAGGAGACTCCATGGGCCGAATGACATAATACTTTTCCTGTGTCTGATGATAGAATGGAGGTGCAGTCTCCATGGGCCTAGTGACATAATACTGTTCCTATGTCTGATGATAGAATGGAGGAGAATACATGGGCCGAATGACATAATACTGTTCCTGTGTCTGATGATAGAATGGAGGATCAGACTTCATGGGCCGAATGACATAATACTGTTCCTATGTCTGATGACAGAATGGGGGATCAGACTCCATGGGCCGAATGACATAATACTGTTCCTATTCCTGATGATAGAATGGAGGATCAGACTCCATGGGCCTAATGACATAATACTGTTCCTATGTCTGATGATAGAATGGAGGAGACTCCATGGGCCGAATGACATAATACTGTCCCTGTGTCCTATGATAGAATGGAGGTGCAGTCTCCATGGGCCTAGTGACATAATACTGTTCCTATGTCTGATGATAGAATGGAGGAGAATACATGGGCCGAATGACATAATACTGTTCCTGTGTCTGATGATAGAATGGAGGATCAGACTTCATGGGCCGAATGACATAATACTGTTCCTATGTCTGATGACAGAATGGGGGATCAGACTCCATGGGCCGAATGACATAATACTGTTCCTATGTCTGATGATAGAATGGAGGATCAGACTCCATGGGCAGAATGACTTAATAATGTTCCGATGTCTGATGACAGAATGGAGGATCAGACTCCATGGGCAGAATGACATAATACTGTTCCTATGTCTGATGATAGAATGGGGGATCAGACTCCATGGGCCGAATGACATAATACTGTTCCTATGTCTGATGATAGAATGGGGGATCAGACTCCATGGGCAGAATGACATAATACTGTTCCTATGTCTGATGATAGAATGCGGGATCAGACGCCATGGGCCGAATGACATAATACTGTTCCTATGTCTGATGATAGAATGGGGGATCAGACTCCATGGGCCGAATGACATAATACTGTTCCAATGTCTGATGATAGAATGGGGGATCAGACTCCATGGGCAGAATGACATAATACTGTTCCTATGTCTGATGATAGAATGGAGGAGAATACATGGGCCGAATGACATAATACTGTTCCTGTGTCTGATGATAGAATGGAGGATCAGAATTCATGGCCCGAATGACATAATACTGTTCCTATGTCTGATGACAGAATGGGGGATCACACTCCATGGGCCGAATGACATAATACTGTTCCTATGTCTGATGATAGAATGGAGGATCAGACTCCATGGGCCTAATGACATAATACTGTTCCTATGTCTGATGATAGAATGGAGGAGACTCCATGGGCCGAATGACATAATACTGTTCCTGTGTCTGATGATAGAATGGAGGAGAATACATGGGCCGAATGACATAATACTGTTCCTGTGTCTGATGATAGAATGGAGGATCAGACTTCATGGGCCGAATGACATAATACTGTTCCTATGTCTGATGACAGAATGGGGGATCAGACTCCATGGGCCGAATGACATATTACTGTTCCTATGTCTGATGATAGAATGGAGGATCAGACTCCATGGGCCGAATGACATGACACTGTTCCTATGTCTGATGATTGAATGAAGGAGAATCCATGGGCCGAATGAAATAATACTGTTCCTATGTCTGATGATAGAATGGAGGAGAATACATGGGCCGAATGACATAATACTGTTCCTGTGTCTGATGATAGAATGGAGGATCAGAATTCATGGGCCGAATGACATAATACTGTTCCTATGTCTGATGACAGAATGGGGGATCAGACTCCATGGGCCGAATGACATAATACTGTTCCTATGTCTGATGATAGAATGGAGGAGACTCCATGGGCCGAATGACATAATACTGTTCCTGTGTCTGATGATAGAATGGAGGTGCAGTCTCCATGATCCTAATGACATAATACTATTCCTATGTCTGATGATAGAATGGAGGAGAATACATGGGCCGAATGACATAATACTGTTCCTGTGTCTTATGATAGAATGGGGGATCAGACTCCATGGGCAGAATGACATAATACTGTTCCTATGTCTGATGTTAGAATGGGGGATCAGAATCCATGGGCCGAGTGACATAATACTGTTCATATGTCTGATGATAGAATGGGGGATCAGACGCCATGGGCCGAATGACATAATACTGTTCGATGTCTGATGATCGAATGGAGGATCAGACTCCATGGGCAGAATGACATAATACTGTTCCTATGTCTGATGATAGAATGGAAGATCAGACTCCATGGGCAGAATGACTTAATACTGTTCATATGTCTGATGATAGAATGGGGGATCAGACTCCATGGGCAGAATGACATAATACTGTTCGATGTCTGATGATAGAATGGAGGATCAGACTCCATGGGCCGAATGATATAATACTGTTCCGATGTCTGATGGTAGAATGGAGGAGACTCCATGGGCCGAATGACATAATAATGTTCCTATCTCTGATGATAGAATGGAGGGTCAGACTCCATGGGGCTAATGACATAATACTGTTCCTGTGTCTGATGACAGAATGGAGCAGACTCCATGGGCCGAATGACATAATACTGTTCCTATGTCTGATGATAGAATGGGGGATCAGACTCCAGTGGCCGAATGACATAATACTGTTCCTATGTCTGATGATAGAATGGTGGAGACTCCATGGGCCGAATGACATAATACTGTTCCTATGTCTGATGACAGAATGGAGGATCAGACTCCGTGGGCCTAATGACATAATACTGTTACTATGTCTGATGATAGAATGGAGGAGAATACATGGGCCGAATGACATAATACTGTTCCTATGTCTGATGATAGAATGGAGGAGAATACATGGGCCGAATGACATAATACTGTTCCTGTGTCTGATGATAGAATGGAGGATCAGACTTCAAGGGCCGAATGACATAATACTGTTCCTATGTCTGATGACAGAATGGGGGATCAGACTCCATGGGCCGAATGACATAATACTGTTCCTATGTCTGATGATAGAATGGAGGATCAGACTCCATGGGCCGAATGACATAATACTGTTCCTGTGTCTGATGATAGAATGGAGGTGCAGTCTCCATGGGCCTAATGACATAATACTGTTCCTATGTCTGATGATAGAATGGAGGAGAATACATGGGCCGAATGACATAATACTGTTCCTGTGTCTGATGATAGAATGGAGGATCAGACTTCATGGGCCGAATTACATAATACTGTTCCTATGTCTGATGATAGAATGGAGGATCAGACTCCATTGGCCTAATGACATAATACTGTTCCTATGTCTGATGATAGAATGGAGGAGACTCCATGGGCCGAATGACATAATACTGTTCCTGTGTCTGATGATAGAATGGAGGATCAGACTTCATGGGGCGAATGACATAATAATGTTCCTGTGTCTGATGATAGAATGGAGGATCAGACACCATGGGCCGAATGACATGACACTGTTCCTATGTCTGATGACAGAATGGGGGATCAGACTCCATGGGCCGAATGACATAATACTGTTCCTATGTCTGATGATAGAATGGAGGATCAGACTCCATGGGCCTAATGACATAATACTGTTCCTATGTCTGATGATAGAATGGAGGAGACTCCATGGGCCGAATGACATAATACTTTTCCTGTGTCTGATGATAGAATGGAGGTGCAGTCTCCATGGGCCTAGTGACATAATACTGTTCCTATGTCTGATGATAGAATGGAGGAGAATACATGGGCCGAATGACATAATACTGTTCCTGTGTCTGATGATAGAATGGAGGATCAGACTTCATGGGCCGAATGACATAATACTGTTCCTATGTCTGATGACAGAATGGGGGATCAGACTCCATGGGCCGAATGACATAATACTGTTCCTATTCCTGATGATAGAATGGAGGATCAGACTCCATGGGCCTAATGACATAATACTGTTCCTATGTCTGATGATAGAATGGAGGAGACTCCATGGGCCGAATGACATAATACTGTCCCTGTGTCCTATGATAGAATGGAGGTGCAGTCTCCATGGGCCTAGTGACATAATACTGTTCCTATGTCTGATGATAGAATGGAGGAGTATACATGGGCCGAATGACATAATACTGTTCCTGTGTCTGATGATAGAATGGAGGATCAGACTTCATGGGCCGAATGACATAATACTGTTCCTATGTCTGATGACAGAATGGGGGATCAGACTCCATGGGCCGAATGACATAATACTGTTCCTATGTCTGATGATAGAATGGAGGATCAGACTCCATGGGCAGAATGACTTAATAATGTTCCGATGTCTGATGACAGAATGGAGGATCAGACTCCATGGGCAGAATGACATAATACTGTTCCTATGTCTGATGATAGAATGGGGGATCAGACTCCATGGGCCGAATGACATAATACTGTTCCTATGTCTGATGATAGAATGGGGGATCAGACTCCATGGGCAGAATGACATAATACTGTTCCTATGTCTGATGATAGAATGCGGGATCAGACGCCATGGGCCGAATGACATAATACTGTTCCTATGTCTGATGATAGAATGGGGGATCAGACTCCATGGGCCGAATGACATAATACTGTTCCAATGTCTGATGATAGAATGGGGGATCAGACTCCATGGGCAGAATGACATAATACTGTTCCTATGTCTGATGATAGAATGGAGGAGAATACATGGGCCGAATGACATAATACTGTTCCTGTGTCTGATGATAGAATGGAGGATCAGAATTCATGGCCCGAATGACATAATACTGTTCCTATGTCTGATGACAGAATGGGGGATCACACTCCATGGGCCGAATGACATAATACTGTTCCTATGTCTGATGATAGAATGGAGGATCAGACTCCTTGGGCCTAATGACATAATACTGTTCCTATGTCTGATGATAGAATGGAGGAGACTCCATGGGCCGAATGACATAATACTGTTCCTGTGTCTGATGATAGAATGGAGGAGAATACATGGGCCGAATGACATAATACTGTTCCTGTGTCTGATGATAGAATGGAGGATCAGACTTCATGGGCCGAATGACATAATACTGTTCCTATGTCTGATGACAGAATGGGGGATCAGACTCCATGGGCCGAATGACATATTACTGTTCCTATGTCTGATGATAGAATGGAGGATCAGACTCCATGGGCCGAATGACATGACACTGTTCCTATGTCTGATGATTGAATGAAGGAGAATCCATGGGCCGAATGAAATAATACTGTTCCTATGTCTGAAGATAGAATGGAGGAGAATACATGGGCCGAATGACATAATACTGTTCCTGTGTCTGATGATAGAATGGAGGATCAGAATTCATGGGCCGAATGACATAATACTGTTCCTATGTCTGATGACAGAATGGGGGATCAGACTCCATGGGCCGAATGACATAATACTGTTCCTATGTCTGATGATAGAATGGAGGAGACTCCATGGGCCGAATGACATAATACTGTTCCTGTGTCTGATGATAGAATGGAGGTGCAGTCTCCATGATCCTAATGACATAATACTATTCCTATGTCTGATGATAGAATGGAGGAGAATACATGGGCCGAATGACATAATACTGTTCCTGTGTCTTATGATAGAATGGGGGATCAGACTCCATGGGCAGAATGACATAATACTGTTCCTATGTCTGATGTTAGAATGGGGGATCAGAATCCATGGGCCGAGTGACATAATACTGTTCATATGTCTGATGATAGAATGGGGGATCAGACGCCATGGGCCGAATGACATAATACTGTTCGATGTCTGATGATCGAATGGAGGATCAGACTCCATGGGCAGAATGACATAATACTGTTCCTATGTCTGATGATAGAATGGAAGATCAGACTCCATGGGCAGAATGACTTAATACTGTTCATATGTCTGATGATAGAATGGGGGATCAGACTCCATGGGCAGAATGACATAATACTGTTCGATGTCTGATGATAGAATGGAGGATCAGACTCCATGGGCCGAATGATATAATACTGTTCCGATGTCTGATGGTAGAATGGAGGAGACTCCATGGGCCGAATGACATAATAATGTTCCTATCTCTGATGATAGAATGGAGGGTCAGACTCCATGGGGCTAATGACATAATACTGTTCCTGTGTCTGATGACAGAATGGAGCAGACTCCATGGGCCGAATGACATAATACTGTTCCTATGTCTGATGATAGAATGGGGGATCAGACTCCAGTGGCCGAATGACATAATACTGTTCCTATGTCTGATGATAGAATGGTGGAGACTCCATGGGCCGAATGACATAATACTGTTCCTATGTCTGATGACAGAATGGAGGATCAGACTCCGTGGGCCTAATGACATAATACTGTTACTATGTCTGATGATAGAATGGAGGAGAATACATGGGCCGAATGACATAATACTGTTCCTATGTCTGATGATAGAATGGAGGAGAATACATGGGCCGAATGACATAATACTGTTCCTGTGTCTGATGATAGAATGGAGGATCAGACTTCAAGGGCCGAATGACATAATACTGTTCCTATGTCTGATGACAGAATGGGGGATCAGACTCCATGGGCCGAATGACATAATACTGTTCCTATGTCTGATGATAGAATGGAGGATCAGACTCCATGGGCCGAATGACATAATACTGTTCCTGTGTCTGATGATAGAATGGAGGTGCAGTCTCCATGGGCCTAATGACATAATACTGTTCCTATGTCTGATGATAGAATGGAGGAGAATACATGGGCCGAATGACATAATACTGTTCCTGTGTCTGATGATAGAATGGAGGATCAGACTTCATGGGCCGAATTACATAATACTGTTCCTATGTCTGATGATAGAATGGAGGATCAGACTCCATTGGCCTAATGACATAATACTGTTCCTATGTCTGATGATAGAATGGAGGAGACTCCATGGGCCGAATGACATAATACTGTTCCTGTGTCTGATGATAGAATGGAGGATCAGACTTCATGGGGCGAATGACATAATAATGTTCCTGTGTCTGATGATAGAATGGAGGATCAGACACCATGGGCCGAATGACATGACACTGTTCCTATGTCTGATGATTGAATGAAGGAGAATCCATGGGCCGAATGAAATAATACTGTTCCTAAGTCTGATGATAGAATGGAGGATCAGACTCCATGGGCAGAATGACTTAATAATGTTCCGATGTCTGATGATAGAATGGAGGATCAGACTCCATGGGCAGAACGACATAATACTGTTCCTATGTCTGATGATAGAATGGAGGATCAGACTCCATGGGCAGAATGACATAATACTGTTCCTATGTCTGATGATAGAATGGGGGATCAGACTACATGGGCAGAATGACATAATACTGTTCCTATGTCTGATGATAGAATGGAGGATCAGACTCCATGGGCAGAATGACATAATACTGTTCCTATGTCTGATGATAGAATGCGGGATCAGACGCCATGGGCCGAATGACATAATACTGTTCCTATGTCTGATGATAGAATGGGGGATCAGACTCCATGGGCAGAATGACATAATACTGTTCCTATGTCTGATGATAGAATGGAGGATCAGACTCCATGGGCAGAATGACATAATACTGTTCCTATGTCTGATGATAGAATGCGGGTTCAGACGCCATGGGCCGAATGACATAATACTGTTCCTATGTCTGATGATAGAATGGAGGATCAGACTCCATGGGACGAATGACATAATACTGTTCCTATGTCTGATGATAGAATGGAGGATCAGACTCCATGGGCCGAATGACATAATACTGTTCCTATGTCTGATGATAGAATGGAGGAGACTCCATGGGCCGAATGATATAATACTGTTCCTATGTCTGATGATAGAATGGAGGATCAGACTCCATGGGCCGAATGATATAATACTGTTCCTATGTCTGATGATAGAATGGAGGATCAGACTCCATGGGCAGAATGACATAATACTGTTCGATGTCTGATGATAGAATGGAGGATCAGACTCCATGGGCCGAATGATATAATACTGTTCCGATGTCTGATGGTAGAATGGAGGAGACTCCATGGGCCGAATGACATAATACAGTTCCTATGTCTGATGATAGAATGGAGCAGACTCCATGGGCCGAATGACATAATAATGTTCCTATCTCTGATGATAGAATGGAGGGTCAGACTCCATGGGGCTAATGACATAATACTGTTCCTGTGTCTGATGACAGAATGGAGCAGACTCCATGGGCCGAATGACATAATACTGTTCCTATGTCTGATGATAGAATGGGGGATCAGACTCCATGGGCCGAATGACATAATACTGTTCGATGTCTGATGATAGAATGGAGGATCAGACTCCATAGGCAGAATGACATAATACTGTTCGATGTCTGATGATAGAATGGAGGTGCAGACTCCATGGGCAGAATGACATAATACTGTTCCTATGTCTGATGATAGAATGGGGGATCAGACTCCAGTGGCCGAATGACATAATACTGTTCCTATGTCTGATGATAGAATGGTGGAGACTCCATGGGCCGAATGACATAATACTGTTCCTATGTCTGATGACAGAATGGAGGATCAGACTCCGTGGGCCTAATGACATAATACTGTTACTATGTCTGATGATAGAATGGAGGAGAATACATGGGCCGAATGACATAATACTGTTCCTATGTCTGATGATAGAATGGTGGAGAATACATGGGCCGAATGACATAATACTGTTCCTGTGTCTGATGATAGAATGGAGGATCAGACTTCAAGGGCCGAATGACATAATACTGTTCCTATGACTGATGACAGAATGGGGGATCAGACTCCATGGGCCGAATGACATAATACTGTTCCTATGTCTGATGATAGAATGGAGGATCAGACTCCATGGGCCGAATGACATAATACTGTTCCTGTGTCTGATGATAGAATGGAGGTGCAGTCTCCATGGGCCTAATGACATAATACTGTTCCTATGTCTGATGATAGAATGGAGGAGAATACATGGGCTGAATGACATAATACTGTTCCTGTGTCTGATGATAGAATGGAGGATCAGACTTCATGGGCCGAATTACATAATACTGTTCCTATGTCTGATGATAGAATGGAGGATCAGACTCCATTGGCCTAATGACATAATACTGTTCCTATGTCTGATGATAGAATGGAGGAGACTCCATGGGCCGAATGACATAATACTGTTCCTGTGTCTGATGATAGAATGGAGGATCAGACACCATGGGCCGAATGACATGACACTGTTCCTATGTCTGATGATTGAATGAAGGAGAATCCATGGGCCGAATGAAATAATACTGTTCCTAAGTCTGATGATAGAATGGAGGATCAGACTCCATGGGCAGAATGACTTAATAATGTTCCGATGTCTGATGATAGAATGGAGGATCAGACTCCATGGGCAGAACGACATAATACTGTTCCTATGTCTGATGATAGAATGGAGGATCAGACTCCATGGGCAGAATGACATAATACTGTTCCTATGTCTGATGATAGAATGGGGGATCAGACTACATGGGCAGAATGACATAATACTGTTCCTATGTCTGATGATAGAATGGAGGATCAGACTCCATGGGCAGAATGACATAATACTGTTCCTATGTCTGATGATAGAATGCGGGATCAGACGCCATGGGCCGAATGACATAATACTGTTCCTATGTCTGATGATAGAATGGGGTATCAGACTCCATGGGCCGAATGACATAATACTGTTCCAATGTCTGATGATAGAATGGGGGATCAGACTCCATGGGCAGAATGACATAATACTGTTCCTATGTCTGATGATAGGATTGGGGAACAGACTCCATGGGCAGAATGACATAATACTGTTCCTATGTCTGATGATAGAATGCGGGATCAGACGCCATGGGCCGAATGACATAATACTGTTCCTATGTCTGATGATAGAATGGGGGATCAGACTCCATGGGCAGAATGACATAATACTGTTCCTATGTCTGATGATAGAATGGAGGATCAGACTCCATGGGCAGAATGACATAATACTGTTCCTATGTCTGATGATAGAATGCGGGTTCAGACGCCATGGGCCGAATGACATAATACTGTTCCTATGTCTGATGATAGAATGGAGGATCAGACTCCATGGGACGAATGACATAATACTGTTCCTATGTCTGATGATAGAATGGAGGATCAGACTCCATGGGCCGAATGACATAATACTGTTCCTATGTCTGATGATAGAATGGAGGAGACTCCATGGGCCGAATGATATAATACTGTTCCTATGTCTGATGATAGAATGGAGGATCAGACTCCATGGGCCGAATGATATAATACTGTTCCTATGTCTGATGATAGAATGGGGGATCAGACTCCATGGGCCGAATGACATAATACTGTTTCTATGTCTGATGATAGAATGGAGGATTCGACTCCATGGGCCGAATGATATAATACTGTTCCTATGTCTGATGATAGAATGGAGGAGAATACATGGGCCGAATGACATAATACTGTTCCTATGTCTGATGACAGAATGGGGGATCAGACTCCATGGGCCGAATGACATAATACTGTTCCTATGTCTGATGATAGAATGGAGGATCAGACTCCATGGGCCGAATGACATAATACTGTTCCTGTGTCTGATGATAAAATGGAGGTGCAGTCTCCATGGGCCTAATGACATAATACTGTTCCTATGTCTGATGATAGAATGGAGGAGAATACATGGGCCGAATGACATAATACTGTTCCTGTGTCTGATGATAGAATGGAGGATCAGACTTCATGGGCCGAATGACATAATACTGTTCCTGTGTCTGATGATAGAATGGAGGTGCAGTCTCCATGGGCCTAATGACATAATACTGTTCCTATGTCTGATGATAGAATGGAGGAGAATACATGGGCCGAATGACATAATACTGTTCCTGTGTCTGATGATAGAATGGAGGATCAGACTTCATGGGCCGAATGACATAATACTGTTCCTATGTCTGATGACAGAATGGGGGATCAGACTCCATGGGCCGAATGACATAATACTGTTCCTATGTCTGATGATAGAATGGAGGAGACTCCTTGGGCCGAATGACATAATACTGTTCGTATGTCTGATGATAGAATGGAGGAGACTCCATGGGCCGAATGACATAATACTGTTCCTATGTCTGATGATAGAATGGAGGATCAGACTCCATGGGCCTAATGACATAATACTGTTCCTATGTCTGATGATAGAATAGAGGATCAGACTTCATGGGGCGAATGACATAATACTGTTCCTGTGTCTGATGATAGAATGGAGGATCAGACACCATGGGCCGAATGACATGACACTGTTCCTATGTCTGATGATTGAATGAAGGAGAATCCATGGGCCGAATGAAATAATACTGTTCCTATGTCTGATGATAGAATGGAGGATCAGACTCCATGGGCAGAATGACTTAATAATGTTCCGATGTCTGATGATAGAATGGAGGATCAGACTCCATGGGCAGAATGACATAATACTGTTCCTATGTCTGATGATAGAATGGAGGATCAGACTCCATGGGCAGCATGACATAATACTGTTCCTATGTCTGATGATAGAATGGGGGATCAGACTCCATGGGCCGAATGACATAATACTGTTCCTATGTCTGATGATAGAATGGGGGATCAGAGTCCATGGGCAGAATGACATAATACTGTTCCTATGTCTGATGATAGAATGGAGGATCAGACTCCATGGGCAGAATGACATAATACTGTTCCTATGTCTGATGATAGAATGCGGGATCAGACGCCATGGGCAGAATGACATAATACTGTTCTTATGTCTGATGATAGAATGGAGGATCAGACTCCATGGGCAGAATGACATAATACTGTTCCTATGTCTGATGATAGAATGGAGGTGCAGACTCCATGGGCCGAATGACATAATACTGTTCCTATGTCTGATGATAGAATGGGGGATCAGACTCCATGGGCCGAATGACATAATACTGTTCCTATGTCTGATGATAGAATGGAGGATCAGACTCCTTGGGCCGAATGACATAATACTGTTCCTATGTCTGATGATAGAATGGAGGAGACTCCATGGGCCGAATGACATAATACTGTTCCTATGTCTGATGATAGAATGGAGGATCAGACTCCATGGGCCGAATGATATAATACTGTTCCTATGTCTGATGATAGAATGGAGGAGACTCCATGGGCCGAATGATATAATACTGTTCCTATGTCTGATGATAGAATGCGGGATCAGACGCCATGGGCCGAATGACATAATACTGTTCCTATGTCTGATGATAGAATGGAGGATCAGTCTCCATGGGCCGAATGACATAATACTGTTCCTATCTCTGATGATAGAATGGGGGATCAGACGCCATGGGCCGAATGACATAATACTGTTCCTATGTCTGAAGACAGAATGGGGGATCAGACTCCATGGGCCGAATGACATAATACTGTTCCTATGTCTGATGATAGAATGGAGGATCAGACTCCATGGGCCGAATGACATAATACTGTTCCTATCTCTGATGATAGAATGGAGGATCAGACTCCATGGGCCGAATGACATAATACTGTTCCTATGTCTGATGATAGAATCGAGGATCAGACTCCATGGGCCAAATGACATAATACTGTTCCTATGTCTGATGATAGAATCGAGGATCAGACTCCATGGGCCGAATGACATAATACTGTTCCTATGTCTGATGATAGAATGGGGGATCAGACTCCATTGGCCGAATGACATAATACTGTTCCTATGTCTGATGATAGAATGGAGGATCAGACTCCATGGGCCGAATGACATAATACTGTTCCTGTGTCTGATGACAGAATGGAGCAGACTCCATGGGCCGAATGACATAATACTGTTCCTATGTCTGATGATAGAATGGATGTGCAGACTCCATGGGCCGAAAGACATAATACTGTTCCTATGTCTGATGATAGAATGGGGGATCAGACCCCAGTGGCCGAATGACATAATACTGTTACTATGTCTGATGATAGAATGGAGGAGAATACATGGGCAGAATGACATAATACTGTTCCTATGTCTGATGATAGAATGGACGAGAATACATGGGCCGAATGACATAATACTGTTCCTATGTCTGATGATAGAATGCGGGATCAGACGCCATGGGCCGAATGACATAATACTGTTCCTATGTCTGATGACAGAATGGGGGATCAGACTCCATGGGCCGAATGACATAATACTGTTCCTATGTCTGATAATAGAATGGTGGAGACTCCATGGGCCGAATGACATAATACTGTTCCTGTGTCTGATTATAGAATGGAGGTGCAGTCTCCATGGGCCTAATGACATAATACTGTTCCTATGTCTGATGATAGAATGGAGGAGAATACATGGGCCGAATGACATAATACTGTTCCTGTCTCTGATGATAGAATGGAGGATCAGACTTCATGGGCCTAATGACATAATACTGTTCCTATGTCTGATGACAGAATGGGGGATCAGACTCCATGGGCCGAATGACATAATACTGTTCCTACGTCTGATGATAGAATGGAGGAGACTCCATGGGCCGAATGACATAATACTGTTCCTATGTCTGATGATAGAATGGAGGAGACTCCATGGGCCGAATGACATAATACTGTTCCTATGTCTGATGATAGAATGGAGGATCAGACTCCATGGGCCTAATGACATGATACTGTTCCTATGTCTGATGATAGAATGGAGGATCAGACTCCATGGGCCTAATGACATGATACTGTTCCTATGTCTGATGATAGAATGGAGGATCAGACTCCATGGGCAGAATGACATAATACTGTTCCTATGTCTGATGATAGAATGGAGGATCAGACTCCATGGGCAGAATGACATAATACTGTTCCTATGTCTGATGATAGAATGGGGGATCAGACTCCATGGGCCGAATGACATAATACTGTTCCTATGTCTGATGATAGAATGGGGGATCAGAGTCCATGGGCAGAATGACATAATACTGTTCCTATGTCTGATGATAGAATGGAGGATCAGACTCCATGGGCAGAATGACATAATACTGTTCCTATGTCTGATGATAGAATGCGGGATCAGACGCCATGGGCAGAATGACATAATACTGTTCTTATGTCTGATGATAGAATGGAGGATCAGACTCCATGGGCAGAATGACATAATACTGTTCCTATGTCTGATGATAGAATGGAGGTGCAGACTCCATGGGCCGAATGACATAATACTGTTCCTATGTCTGATGATAGAATAGGGGATCAGACTCCATGGGCCGAATGACATAATACTGTTCCTATGTCTGATGATAGAATGGAGGATCAGACTCCTTGGGCCGAATGACATAATACTGTTCCTATGTCTGATGATAGAATGGAGGAGACTCCATGGGCCGAATGACATAATACTGTTCCTATGTCTGATGATAGAATGGAGGATCAGACTCCATGGGCCGAATGATATAATACTGTTCCTATGTCTGATGATAGAATGGAGGAGACTCCATGGGCCGAATGATATAATACTGTTCCTATGTCTGATGATAGAATGCGGGATCAGACGCCATGGGCCGAATGACATAATACTGTTCCTATGTCTGATGATAGAATGGAGGATCAGACTCCATGGGCCGAATGACATAATACTGTTCCTATCTCTGATGATAGAATGGGGGATCAGACGCCATGGGCCGAATGACATAATACTGTTCCTATGTCTGAAGATAGAATGGGGGATCAGACTCCATGGGCCGAATGACATAATACTGTTCCTATGTCTGATGATAGAATGGAGGATCAGACTCCATGGGCCGAATGACATAATACTGTTCCTATCTCTGATGATAGAATGGAGGATCAGACTCCATGGGCCGAATGACATAATACTGTTCCTATGTCTGATGATAGAATCGAGGATCAGACTCCATGGGCCAAATGACATAATACTGTTCCTATGTCTGATGATAGAATGGGGGATCAGACTCCATTGGCCGAATGACATAATACTGTTCCTATGTCTGATGATAGAATGGAGGATCAGACTCCATGGGCCGAATGACATAATACTGTTCCTGTGTCTGATGACAGAATGGAGCAGACTCCATGGGCCGAATGACATAATACTGTTCCTATGTCTGATGATAGAATGGATGTGCAGACTCCATGGGCCGAATGACATAATACTGTTCCTATGTCTGATGATAGAATGGGGGATCAGACTCCAGTGGCCGAATGACATAATACTGTTACTATGTCTGATGATAGAATGGAGGAGAATACATGGGCAGAATGACATAATACTGTTCCTATGTCTGATGATAGAATGGACGAGAATACATGGGCCGAATGACATAATACTGTTCCTATGTCTGATGATAGAATGCGGGATCAGACGCCATGGGCCGAATGACATAATACTGTTCCTATGTCTGATGACAGAATGGGGGATCAGACTCCATGGGCCGAATGACATAATACTGTTCCTATGTCTGATAAACGAATGGTGGAGACTCCATGGGCCGAATGACATAATACTGTTCCTGTGTCTGATGATAGAATGGAGGTGCAGTCTCCATGGGCCTAATGACATAATACTGTTCCTATGTCTGATGATAGAATGGAGGAGAATACATGGGCCGAATGACATAATACTGTTCCTGTGTCTGATGATAGAATGGGGGATCAGACTCCATGGGCAGAAGGACATAATACTGTTCCTATGTCTGATGATAGAATGGGGGATCAGACTCCATGGGCAGAATGACATAATACTGTTCCTATGTCTGATGATAGAATGGAGGATCAGACTCCATGGGCAGAATGACATAATACTGTTCCTATGTCTGATGATAGAATGGGGGATCAGACGCCATGGGCCAAATGACATAACGCTGTTCGATGTCTGATGATAGAATGGAGGATCAGACTCCATGGGCAGAATGACATAATACTGTTCCTATGGCTGTTGATATAATGGAGGATCAGACTCCATGGGCCTAATGACATAATACTGTTCCTATGTCTGATGATGGAATGGAGGAGACTCCATGGGCCGAATGACATAATTCTGTTCCTATGTCTGATGATAGAATGGAGGAGACTCCATGGGCCGAATGACATAATACTGTTCCTGTGTCTGATGATAGAATGGAGGAGACTCCATGGGCCGAATGACATAATACTGTTCCTATGTCTGATGATAGAATGGAGGTGCAGACTCCATGGGCCGAATGTCATAATACTGTTCCTATGTCTGATGATAGAATGGGGGATCAGACTCCATTGGCCGAATGACATAATACTGTTCCTATGTCTGATGATAGAATGGAGGATCAGACTCCATGGGCCGAATGACATAATACTGTTCCTATGTCTGATGATAGAATGGAGGAGACTCCATGGGCCGAATGACATAATACTGTTCCTGTGTCTGATGATAGAATGGAGGAGACTCCATGGGCCGAATGACATAATACTGTTCCTATGTCTGATGATAGAATGGAGGTGCAGACTCCATGGGCCAAATGACATAATACTGTTCCTATGTCTGATGATAGAATGGGGGATCAGACTCCATTGGCCGAATGACATAATACTGTTCCTATGTCTGATGATAGAATGGAGGAGACTCCATGGGCCGAATGACATAATACTGTTCCTGTGTCTGATGATAGAATGGAGGAGACTCCATGGGCCGAATGACATAATACTGTTCCTATGTCCTGATGATAGAATGGAGGATCAGACTCCATGGGCCTAATGACATGATACTGTTCCTATGTCTGATGATAGAATGGAGGATCAGACTCCATGGGCCTAATGACATGATACTGTTCCTATGTCTGATGATAGAATGGAGGATCAGACTCCATGGGCAGAATGACATAATACTGTTCCTATGTCTGATGATAGAATGGAGGATCAGACTCCATGGGCCGAATGACATAATACTGTTCCTATCTCTGATGATAGAATGGAGGATCAGACTCCATGGGCCGAATGACATAATACTGTTCCTATGTCTGATGATAGAATCGAGGATCAGACTCCATGGGCCAAATGACATAATACTGTTCCTATGTCTGATGATAGAATGGGGGATCAGACTCCATTGGCCGAATGACATAATACTGTTCCTATGTCTGATGATAGAATGGAGGATCAGACTCCATGGGCCGAATGACATAATACTGTTCCTGTGTCTGATGACAGAATGGAGCAGACTCCATGGGCCGAATGACATAATACTGTTCCTATGTCTGATGATAGAATGGATGTGCAGACTCCATGGGCCGAATGACATAATACTGTTCCTATGTCTGATGATAGAATGGGGGATCAGACTCCAGTGGCCGAATGACATAATACTGTTACTATGTCTGATGATAGAATGGAGGAGAATACATGGGCAGAATGACATAATACTGTTCCTATGTCTGATGATAGAATGGACGAGAATACATGGGCCGAATGACATAATACTGTTCCTATGTCTGATGATAGAATGCGGGATCAGACGCCATGGGCCGAATGACATAATACTGTTCCTATGTCTGATGACAGAATGGGGGATCAGACTCCATGGGCCGAATGACATAATACTGTTCCTATGTCTGATAAACGAATGGTGGAGACACCATGGGCCGAATGACATAATACTGTTCCTGTGTCTGATGATAGAATGGAGGTGCAGTCTCCATGGGCCTAATGACATAATACTGTTCCTATGTCTGATGATAGAATGGAGGAGAATACATGGGCCGAATGACATAATACTGTTCCTGTGTCTGATGATAGAATGGGGGATCAGACTCCATGGGCAGAAGGACATAATACTGTTCCTATGTCTGATGATAGAATGGGGGATCAGACTCCATGGGCAGAATGACATAATACTGTTCCTATGTCTGATGATAGAATGGAGGATCAGACTCCATGGGCAGAATGACATAATACTGTTCCTATGTCTGATGATAGAATGGGGGATCAGACGCCATGGGCCAAATGACATAACGCTGTTCGATGTCTGATGATAGAATGGAGGATCAGACTCCATGGGTAGAATGACATAATACTGTTCCTATGGCTGTTGATAGAATGGAGGATCAGACTCCATGGGCCTAATGACATAATACTTTTCCTATGTCTGATGATGGAATGGAGGAGACTCCATGGGCCGAATGACATAATTCTGTTCCTATGTCTGATGATAGAATGGAGGAGACTCCATGGGCCGAATGACATAATACTGTTCCTGTGTCTGATGATAGAATGGAGGAGACTCCATGGGCCGAATGACATAATACTGTTCCTATGTCTGATGATAGAATGGAGGTGCAGACTCCATGGGCCGAATGACATAATACTGTTCCTATGTCTGATGATAGAATGGGGGATCAGACTCCATTGGCCGAATGACATAATACTGTTCCTATGTCTGATGATAGAATGGAGGAGACTCCATGGGCCTAATGACATAATACTGTTCCTGTGTCTGATGACAGAATGGAGCAGACTCCATGGGCCGAATGACATAAGAATGTTCCTATCTCTGATGATAGAATGGAGGGTCAGACTCCATGGGGCTAATGACATAATACTGTTCCTGTGTCTGATGACAGAATGGAGCAGACTCCATGGGCCGAATGACATAATACTGTTCCTATGTCTGATGATAGAATGGGGGATCAGACTCCATGGGCCGAATGACATAATACTGTTCGATGTCTGATGATAGAATGGAGGATCAGACTCCATGGGCAGAATGACATAATACTGTTCGATGTCTGATGATAGAATGGAGGTGCAGACTCCATGGGCAGAATGACATAATACTGTTCCTATGTCTGATGATAGAATGGGGGATCAGACACCAGTGGCCGAATGACATAATACTGTTCCTATGTCTGATGATAGAATGTTGGAGACTCCATGGGCCGAATGACATAATACTGTTCCTATGTCTGATGACAGAATGGAGGATCAGACTCCGTGGGCCTAATGACATAATACTGTTACTATGTCTGATGATAGAATGGAGGAGAATACATGGGCCGAATGACATAATACTGTTCCTATGTCTGATGATAGAATGGAGGAGAATACATGGGCCGAATGACATAATACTGTTCCTGTGTCTGATGATAGAATGGAGGATCAGACTTCATGGGCCGAATGACATAATACTGTTCCTATGTCTGATGACAGAATGGGGGATCAGACTCCATGGGCCGAATGACATAATACTGTTCCTATGTCTGATGATAGAATGGAGGATCAGACTCCATGGGCCGAATGACATAATACTGTTCCTGTGTCTGATGATAGAATGGAGGTGCAGTCTCCATGGGCCTAATGACATAATACTGTTCCTATGTCTGATGATAGAATGGAGGAGAATACATGGGCCGAATGACATAATACTGTTCCTGTGTCTGATGATAGAATGGAGGATCAGACTCCATTGGCCTAATGACATAATACTGTTCCTATGTCTGATGATAGAATGGAGGAGACTCCATGGGCCGAATGACATAATACTGTTCCTGTGTCTGATGATAGAATGGAGGATCAGACTTCATGGTGCGAATGACATAATACTGTTCCTGTGTCTGATGATAGAATGGAGGATCAGACACCATGGGCCGAATGACATGACACTGTTCCTATGTCTGATGATTGAATGAAGGAGAATCCATGGGCCGAATGAAATAATACTGTTCCTATGTCTGATGATAGAATGGAGGATCAGACTCCATGGGCAGAATGACTTAATAATGTTCCGATGTCTGATGATAGAATGGAGGATCAGACTCCATGGGCAGAACGACATAATACTGTTCCTATGTCTGATGATAGAATGGAGGATCAGACTCCATGGGCAGAATGACATAATACTGTTCCTATGTCTGATGATAGAATGGGGGATCAGACTACATGGGCAGAATGACATAATACTGTTCCTATGTCTGATGATAGAATGGAGGATCAGACTCCATGGGCAGAATGACATAATACTGTTCCTATGTCTGATGATAGAATGCGGGATCAGACGCCATGGGCCGAATGACATAATACTGTTCCTATGTCTGATGATAGAATGGGGTATCAGACTCCATGGGCCGAATGACATAATACTGTTCCAATGTCTGATGATAGAATGGGGGATCAGACTCCATGGGCAGAATGACATAATACTGTTCCTATGTCTGATGATAGGATTGGGGAACAGACTCCATGGGCAGAATGACATAATACTGTTCCTGTGTCTGATGATAGAATGGAGGATCAGACACCATGGGCCGAATGACATGACACTGTTCCTATGTCTGATGATTGAATGAAGGAGAATCCATGGGCCGAATGAAATAATACTGTTCCTATGTCTGATGATAGAATGGAGGATCATACTCCATGGGCAGAATGACTTAATAATGTTCCGATGTCTGATGATAGAATGGAGGATCAGACTCCATGGGCAGAATGACATAATACTGTTCCTATGTCTGATGATAGAATGGAGGATCAGACTCCATGGGCAGAATGACATAATACTGTTCCTATGTCTGATGATAGAATGGGGGATCAGACTCCATGGGCCGAATGACATAATACTGTTCCTATGTCTGATGATAGAATGGGGGATCAGAGTCCATGGGCAGAATGACATAATACTGTTCCTATGTCTGATGATAGAATGGAGGATCAGACTCCATGGGCAGAATGACATAATACTGTTCCTATGTCTGATGATAGAATGCGGGATCAGACGCCATGGGCAGAATGACATAATACTGTTCTTATGTCTGATGATAGAATGGAGGATCAGACTCCATGGGCAGAATGACATAATACTGTTCCTATGTCTGATGATAGAATGGAGGTGCAGACTCCATGGGCCGAATGACATAATACTGTTCCTATGTCTGATGATAGAATGGAGGTGCAGTCTCCATGGGCCTAATGACATAATACTGTTCCTATGTCTGATGATAGAATGGAGGAGAATACATGGGCCGAATGACATAATACTGTTCCTGTGTCTGATGATAGAATGGGGGATCAGACTCCATGGGCAGAAGGACATAATACTGTTCCTATGTCTGATGATAGAATGGGGGATCAGACTCCATGGGCAGAATGACATAATACTGTTCCTATGTCTGATGATAGAATGGAGGATCAGACTCCATGGGCAGAATGACATAATACTGTTCCTATGTCTGATGATAGAATGGGGGATCAGACGCCATGGGCCAAATGACATAACGCTGTTCGATGTCTGATGATAGAATGGAGGATCAGACTCCATGGGCAGAATGACATAATACTGTTCCTATGGCTGTTGATAGAATGGAGGATCAGACTCCATGGGCCTAATGACATAATACTGTTCCTATGTCTGATGATGGAATGGAGGAGACTCCATGGGCCGAATGACATAATTCTGTTCCTATGTCTGATGATAGAATGGAGGAGACTCTATGGGCCGAATGACATAATACTGTTCCTGTGTCTGATGATAGAATGGAGGAGACTCCATGGGCCGAATGACATAATACTGTTCCTATGTCTGATGATAGAATGGAGGTGCAGACTCCATGGGCCGAATGTCATAATACTGTTCGTATGTCTGATGATAGAATGGGGGATCAGACTCCATTGGCCGAATGACATAATACTGTTCCTATGTCTGATGATAGAATGGAGGATCAGACTCCATGGGCCGAATGACATAATACTGTTCCTATGTCTGATGATAGAATGGAGGAGACTCCATGGGCCGAATGACATAATACTGTTCCTGTGTCTGATGATAGAATGGCGGAGACTCCATGGGCCGAATGACATAATACTGTTCCTATGTCTGATGATAGAATGGAGGTGCAGACTCCATGGGCCGAATGACATAATACTGTTCCTATGTCTGATGATAGAATGGGGGATCAGACTCCATTGGCCGAATGACATAATACTGTTCCTATGTCTGATGATAGAATGGAGGAGACTCCATGGGCCTAATGACATAATACTATTCTTGTGTCTGATGACAGAATGGAGCAGACTCCATGGGCCGAATGACATAAGAATGTTCCTATCTCTGATGATAGAATGGAGGGTCAGACTCCATGGGGCTAATGACATAATACTGTTCCTGTGTCTGATGACAGAATGGAGCAGACTCCATGGGCCGAATGACATAATACTGTTCCTATGTCTGATGATAGAATGGGGGATCAGACTCCATGGGCCGAATGACATAATACTGTTCGATGTCTGATGATAGAATGGAGGATCAGACTCCATGGGCAGAATGACATAATACTGTTCGATGTCTGATGATAGAATGGAGGTGCAGACTCCATGGGCAGAATGACATAATACTGTTCCTATGTCTGATGATAGAATGGGGGATCAGACTCCAGTGGCCGAATGACATAATACTGTTCCTATGTCTGATGATAGAATGTTGGAGACTCCATGGGCCGAATGACATAATACTGTTCCTATGTCTGATGACAGAATGGAGGATCAGACTCCGTGGGCCTAATGACATAATACTGTTACTATGTCTGATGATAGAATGGAGGAGAAAACATGGGCCGAATGACATAATACTGTTCCTATGTCTGATGATAGAATGGAGGAGAATACATGGGCCGAATGACATAATACTGTTCCTGTGTCTGATGATAGAATGGAGGATCAGACTTCATGGGCCGAATGACATAATACTGTTCCTATGTCTGATGACAGAATGGGGGATCAGACTCCATGGGCCGAATGACATAATACTGTTCCTATGTCTGATGATAGAATGGAGGATCAGACTCCATGGGCCGAATGACATAATACTGTTCCTGTGTCTGATGATAGAATGGAGGTGCAGTCTCCATGGGCCTAATGACATAATACTGTTCCTATGTCTGATGATAGAATGGAGGAGAATACATGGGCCGAATGACATAATACTGTTCCTGTGTCTGATGATAGAATGGAGGATCAGACTCCATTGGCCTAATGACATAATACTGTTCCTATGTCTGATGATAGAATGGAGGAGACTCCATGGGCCGAATGACATAATACTGTTCCTGTGTCTGATGATAGAATGGAGGATCAGACTTCATGGGGCGAATGACATAATACTGTTCCTGTGTCTGATGATAGAATGGAGGATCAGACACCATGGGCCGAATGACATGACACTGTTCCTATGTCTGATGATTGAATGAAGGAGAATCCATGGGCCGAATGAAATAATACTGTTCCTATGTCTGATGATAGAATGGAGGTGCAGTCTCCATGGGCCTAATGACATAATACTGTTCCTATGTCTGATGATAGAATGGAGGAGAATACATGGGCCGAATGACATAATACTGTTCCTGTGTCTGATGATAGAATGGGGGATCAGACTCCATGGGCAGAAGGACATAATACTGTTCCTATGTCTGATGATAGAATGGGGGATCAGACTCCATGGGCAGAATGACATAATACTGTTCCTATGTCTGATGATAGAATGGAGGATCAGACTCCATGGGCAGAATGACATAATACTGTTCCTATGTCTGATGATAGAATGGGGGATCAGACGCCATGGGCCAAATGACATAACGCTGTTCGATGTCTGATGATAGAATGGAGGATCAGACTCCATGGGCAGAATGACATAATACTGTTCCTATGGCTGTTGATAGAATGGAGGATCAGACTCCATGGGCCTAATGACATAATACTGTTCCTATGTCTGATGATGGAATGGAGGAGACTCCATGGGCCGAATGACATAATTCTGTTCCTATGTCTGATGATAGAATGGAGGAGACTCCATGGGCCGAATGACATAATACTGTTCCTGTGTCTGATGATAGAATGGAGGAGACTACATGGGCCGAATGACATAATACTGTTCCTATGTCTGATGATAGAATGGAGGTGCAGACTCCATGGGCCGAATGTCATAATACTGTTCCTATGTCTGATGATAGAATGGGGGATCAGACTCCATTGGCCGAATGACATAATACTGTTCCTATGTCTGATGATAGAATGGAGGATCAGACTCCATGGGCCGAATGACATAATACTGTTCCTATGTCTGATGATAGAATGGAGGAGACTCCATGGGCCGAATGACATAATACTGTTCCTGTGTCTGATGATAGAATGGAGGAGACTCCATGGGCCGAATGACATAATACTGTTCCTATGTCTGATGATAGAATGGAGGTGCAGACTCCATGGGCCGAATGACATAATACTGTTCCTATGTCTGATGATAGAATGGGGGATCAGACTCCATTGGCCGAATGACATAATACTGTTCCTATGTCTGATGATAGAATGGAGGAGACTCCATGGGCCTAATGACATAATACTGTTCCTGTGTCTGATGACAGAATGGAGCAGACTCCATGGGCCGAATGACATAAGAATGTTCCTATCTCTGATGATAGAATGGAGGGTCAGACTCCATGGGGCTAATGACATAATACTGTTCCTGTGTCTGATGACAGAATGGAGCAGACTCCATGGGCCGAATGACATAATACTGTTCCTATGTCTGATGATAGAATGGGGGATCAGACTCCATGGGCCGAATGACATAATACTGTTCGATGTCTGATGATAGAATGGAGGATCAGACTCCATGGGCAGAATGACATAATACTGTTCGATGTCTGATGATAGAATGGAGGTGCAGACTCCATGGGCAGAATGACATAATACTGTTCCTATGTCTGATGATAGAATGGGGGATCAGACTCCAGTGGCCGAATGACATAATACTGTTCCTATGTCTGATGATAGAATGTTGGAGACTCCATGGGCCGAATGACATAATACTGTTCCTATGTCTGATGATAGAATGTTGGAGACTCCATGGGCCGAATGACATAATACTGTTCCTATGTCTGATGACAGAATGGAGGATCAGACTCCGTGGGCCTAATGACATAATACTGTTACTATGTCTGATGATAGAATGGAGGAGAATACATGGGCCGAATGACATAATACTGTTCCTATGTCTGATGATAGAATGGAGGAGAATACATGGGCCGAATGACATAATACTGTTCCTGTGTCTGATGATAGAATGGAGGATCAGACTTCATGGGCCGAATGACATAATACTGTTCCTATGTCTGATGACAGAATGGGGGATCAGACTCCATGGGCCGAATGACATAATACTGTTCCTATGTCTGATGATAGAATGGAGGATCAGACTCCATGGGCCGAATGACATAATACTGTTCCTGTGTCTGATGATAGAATGGAGGTGCAGTCTCCATGGGCCTAATGACATAATACTGTTCCTATGTCTGATGATAGAATGGAGGAGAATACATGGGCCGAATGACATAATACTGTTCCTGTGTCTGATGATAGAATGGAGGATCAGACTCCATTGGCCTAATGACATAATACTGTTCCTATGTCTGATGATAGAATGGAGGAGACTCCATGGGCCGAATGACATAATACTGTTCCTGTGTCTGATGATAGAATGGAGGATCAGACTTCATGGGGCGAATGACATAATACTGTTCCTGTGTCTGATGATAGAATGGAGGATCAGACACCATGGGCCGAATGACATGACACTGTTCCTATGTCTGATGATTGAATGAAGGAGAATCCATGGGCCGAATGAAATAATACTGTTCCTATGTCTGATGATAGAATGGAGGATCAGACTCCATGGGCAGAATGACTTAATAATGTTCCGATGTCTGATGATAGAATGGAGGATCAGACTCCATGGGCAGAACGACATAATACTGTTCCTATGTCTGATGATAGAATGGAGGATCAGACTCCATGGGCAGAATGACATAATACTGTTCCTATGTCTGATGATAGAATGGGGGATCAGACTACATGGGCAGAATGACATAATACTGTTCCTATGTCTGATGATAGAATGGAGGATCAGACTCCATGGGCAGAATGACATAATACTGTTCCTATGTCTGATGATAGAATGCGGGATCAGACGCCATGGGCCGAATGACATAATACTGTTCCTATGTCTGATGATAGAATGGGGTATCAGACTCCATGGGCCGAATGACATAATACTGTTCCAATGTCTGATGATAGAATGGGGGATCAGACTCCATGGGCAGAATGACATAATACTGTTCCTATGTCTGATGATAGGATTGGGGAACAGACTCCATGGGCAGAATGACATAATACTGTTCCTGTGTCTGATGATAGAATGGAGGATCAGACACCATGGGCCGAATGACATGACACTGTTCCTATGTCTGATGATTGAATGAAGGAGAATCCATGGGCCGAATGAAATAATACTGTTCCTATGTCTGATGATAGAATGGAGGATCAGACTCCATGGGCAGAATGACTTAATAATGTTCCGATGTCTGATGATAGAATGGAGGATCAGACTCCATGGGCAGAATGACATAATACTGTTCCTATGTCTGATGATAGAATGGAGGATCAGACTCCATGGGCAGAATGACATAATACTGTTCCTATGTCTGATGATAGAATGGGGGATCAGACTCCATGGGCCGAATGACATAATACTGTTCCTATGTCTGATGATAGAATGGGGGATCAGAGTCCATGGGCAGAATGACATAATACTGTTCCTATGTCTGATGATAGAATGGAGGATCAGACTCCATGGGCAGAATGACATAATACTGTTCCTATGTCTGATGATAGAATGCGGGATCAGACGCCATGGGCAGAATGACATAATACTGTTCTTATGTCTGATGATAGAATGGAGGATCAGACTCCATGGGCAGAATGACATAATACTGTTCCTATGTCTGATGATAGAATGGAGGTGCAGACTCCATGGGCCGAATGACATAATACTGTTCCTATGTCTGATGATAGAATGGAGGTGCAGTCTCCATGGGCCTAATGACATAATACTGTTCCTATGTCTGATGATAGAATGGAGGAGAATACATGGGCCGAATGACATAATACTGTTCCTGTGTCTGATGATAGAATGGGGGATCAGACTCCATGGGCCGAATGACATAATACTGTTCCTATGTCTGATGATAGAATGGAGGAGACTCCATGGGCCTAATGACATAATACTGTTCTTGTGTCTGATGACAGAATGGAGCAGACTCCATGGGCCGAATGACATAAGAATGTTCCTATCTCTGATGATAGAATGGAGGGTCAGACTCCATGGGGCTAATGACATAATACTGTTCCTGTGTCTGATGACAGAATGGAGCAGACTCCATGGGCCGAATGACATAATACTGTTCCTATGTCTGATGATAGAATGGGGGATCAGACTCCATGGGCCGAATGACATAATACTGTTCGATGTCTGATGATAGAATGGAGGATCAGACTCCATGGGCAGAATGACATAATACTGTTCGATGTCTGATGATAGAATGGAGGTGCAGACTCCATGGGCAGAATGGCATAATACTGTTCCTATGTCTGATGATAGAATGGGGGATCAGACTCCAGTGGCCGAATGACATAATACTGTTCCTATGTCTGATGATAGAATGTTGGAGACTCCATGGGCCGAATGACATAATACTGTTCCTATGTCTGATGACAGAATGGAGGATCAGACTCCGTGGGCCTAATGACATAATACTGTTACTATGTCTGATGATAGAATGGAGGAGAATACATGGGCCGAATGACATAATACTGTTCCTATGTCTGATGATAGAATGGAGGAGAATACATGGGCCGAATGACATAATACTGTTCCTGTGTCTGATGATAGAATGGAGGATCAGACTTCATGGGCCGAATGACATAATACTGTTCCTATGTCTGATGACAGAATGGGGGATCAGACTCCATGGGCCGAATGACATAATACTGTTCCTATGTCTGATGATAGAATGGAGGATCAGACTCCATGGGCCGAATGACATAATACTGTTCCTGTGTCTGATGATAGAATGGAGGTGCAGTCTCCATGGGCCTAATGACATAATACTGTTCCTATGTCTGATGATAGAATGGAGGAGAATACATGGGCCGAATGACATAATACTGTTCCTGTGTCTGATGATAGAATGGAGGATCAGACTCCATTGGCCTAATGACATAATACTGTTCCTATGTCTGATGATAGAATGGAGGAGACTCCATGGGCCGAATGACATAATACTGTTCCTGTGTCTGATGATAGAATGGAGGATCAGACTTCATGGGGCGAATGACATAATACTGTTCCTGTGTCTGATGATAGAATGGAGGATCAGACACCATGGGCCGAATGACATGACACTGTTCCTATGTCTGATGATTGAATGAAGGAGAATCCATGGGCCGAATGAAATAATACTGTTCCTATGTCTGATGATAGAATGGAGGATCAGACTCCATGGGCAGAATGACTTAATAATGTTCCGATGTCTGATGATAGAATGGAGGATCAGACTCCATGGGCAGAACGACATAATACTGTTCCTATGTCTGATGATAGAATGGAGGATCAGACTCCATGGGCAGAATGACATAATACTGTTCCTATGTCTGATGATAGAATGGGGGATCAGACTACATGGGCCGAATGACATAATACTGTTCGATGTCTGATGATAGAATGGAGGATCAGACTCCATGGGCAGAATGACATAATACTGTTCGATGTCTGATGATAGAATGGAGGTGCAGACTCCATGGGCAGAATGACATAATACTGTTCCTATGTCTGATGATAGAATGGGGGATCAGACTCCATGGGCCGAATGACATAATACTGTTCCTATGTCTGATGATAGAATGGAGGAGACTCCATGGGCCGAATGACATAATACTGTTCCTATGTCTGATGATAGAATGCGGGATCAGACGCCATGGGCCGAATGACATAATACTGTTCCTATGTCTGATGATAGAATGGAGGATCAGACTCCATGGGCCGAATGACATAATACTGTTCCTATCTCTGATGATAGAATGGGGGATCAGACGCCATGGGCCGAATGACATAATACTGTTCCTATTTCTGAAGATAGAATGGGGGATCAGACTCCATGGGCCGAATGACATAATACTGTTCCTATGTCTGATGATAGAATGGAGGATCAGACTCCATGGGCCGAATGACATAATACTGTTCCTATCTCTGATGATAGAATGGAGGATCAGACTCCATGGGCCGAATGACATAATACTGTTCCTATGTCTGATGATAGAATCGAGGATCAGACTCCATGGGCCAAATGACATAATACTGTTCCTATGTCTGATGATAGAATCGAGGATCAGACTCCATGGGCCGAATGACATAATACTGTTCCTATGTCTGATGATAGAATGGGGGATCAGACTCCATTGGCCGAATGACATAATACTGTTCCTATGTCTGATGATAGAATGGAGGATCAGACTCCATGGGCCGAATGACATAATACTGTTCCTGTGTCTGATGACAGAATGGAGCAGACTCCATGGGCCGAATGACATAATACTGTTCCTATGTCTGATGATAGAATGGATGTGCAGACTCCATGGGCCGAATGACATAATACTGTTCCTATGTCTGATGATAGAATGGGGGATCAGACTCCAGTGGCCGAATGACATAATACTGTTACTATGTCTGATGATAGAATGGAGGAGAATACATGGGCAGAATGACATAATACTGTTCCTATGTCTGATGATAGAATGGACGAGAATACATGGGCCGAATGACATAATACTGTTCCTATGTCTGATGATAGAATGCGGGATCAGACGCCATGGGCCGAATGACATAATACTGTTCCTATGTCTGATGACAGAATGGGGGATCAGACTCCATGGGCCGAATGACATAATACTGTTCCTATGTCTGATAATAGAATGGTGGAGACTCCATGGGCCGAATGACATAATACTGTTCCTGTGTCTGATGATAGAATGGAGGTGCAGTCTCCATGGGCCTAATGACATAATACTGTTCCTATGTCTGATGATAGAATGGAGGAGAATACATGGGCCGAATGACATAATACTGTTCCTGTGTCTGATGATAGAATGGGGGATCAGACTCCATGGGCAGAAGGACATAATACTGTTCCTATGTCTGATGATAGAATGGGGGATCAGACTCCATGGGCAGAATGACATAATACTGTTCCTATGTCTGATGATAGAATGGAGGATCAGACTCCATGGGCAGAATGACATAATACTGTTCCTATGTCTGATGATAGAATGGGGGATCAGACGCCATGGGCCAAATGACATAATGCTGTTCGATGTCTGATGATAGAATGGAGGATCAGACTCCATGGGCAGAATCACATAATTCTGTTCCTGTGTCTGATGATAGAATGGAGGATCAGACTCCATTGGCCTAATGACATAATACTGTTCCTATGTCTGATGATAGAATGGAGGAGACTCCATGGGCCGAATGACATAATACTGTTCCTGTGTCTGATGATAGAATGGAGGATCAGACTTCATGGGGCGAATGACATAATACTGTTCCTGTGTCTGATGATAGAATGGAGGATCAGACACCATGGGCCGAATGACATGACACTGTTCCTATGTCTGATGATTGAATGAAGGAGAATCCATGGGCCGAATGAAATAATACTGTTCCTATGTCTGATGATAGAATGGAGGATCAGACTCCATGGGCAGAATGACTTAATAATGTTCCGATGTCTGATGATAGAATGGAGGATCAGACTCCATGGGCAGAACGACATAATACTGTTCCTATGTCTGATGATAGAATGGAGGATCAGACTCCATGGGCAGAATGACATAATACTGTTCCTATGTCTGATGATAGAATGGGGGATCAGACTACATGGGCCGAATGACATAATACTGTTCGATGTCTGATGATAGAATGGAGGATCAGACTCCATGGGCAGAATGACATAATACTGTTCGATGTCTGATGATAGAATGGAGGTGCAGACTCCATGGGCAGAATGACATAATACTGTTCCTATGTCTGATGATAGAATGGGGGATCAGACTCCATGGGCCGAATGACATAATACTGTTCCTATGTCTGATGATAGAATGGAGGAGACTCCATGGGCCGAATGACATAATACTGTTCCTATGTCTGATGATAGAATGCGGGATCAGACGCCATGGGCCGAATGACATAATACTGTTCCTATGTCTGATGATAGAATGGAGGATCAGACTCCATGGGCCGAATGACATAATACTGTTCCTATCTCTGATGATAGAATGGGGGATCAGACGCCATGGGCCGAATGACATAATACTGTTCCTATTTCTGAAGATAGAATGGGGGATCAGACTCCATGGGCCGAATGACATAATACTGTTCCTATGTCTGATGATAGAATGGAGGATCAGACTCCATGGGCCGAATGACATAATACTGTTCCTATCTCTGATGATAGAATGGAGGATCAGACTCCATGGGCCGAATGACATAATACTGTTCCTATGTCTGATGATAGAATCGAGGATCAGACTCCATGGGCCAAATGACATAATACTGTTCCTATGTCTGATGATAGAATCGAGGATCAGACTCCATGGGCCGAATGACATAATACTGTTCCTATGTCTGATGATAGAATGGGGGATCAGACTCCATTGGCCGAATGACATAATACTGTTCCTATGTCTGATGATAGAATGGAGGATCAGACTCCATGGGCCGAATGACATAATACTGTTCCTGTGTCTGATGACAGAATGGAGCAGACTCCATGGGCCGAATGACATAATACTGTTCCTATGTCTGATGATAGAATGGATGTGCAGACTCCATGGGCCGAATGACATAATACTGTTCCTATGTCTGATGATAGAATGGGGGATCAGACTCCAGTGGCCGAATGACATAATACTGTTACTATGTCTGATGATAGAATGGAGGAGAATACATGGGCAGAATGACATAATACTGTTCCTATGTCTGATGATAGAATGGACGAGAATACATGGGCCGAATGACATAATACTGTTCCTATGTCTGATGATAGAATGCGGGATCAGACGCCATGGGCCGAATGACATAATACTGTTCCTATGTCTGATGACAGAATGGGGGATCAGACTCCATGGGCCGAATGACATAATACTGTTCCTATGTCTGATAATAGAATGGTGGAGACTCCATGGGCCGAATGACATAATACTGTTCCTGTGTCTGATGATAGAATGGAGGTGCAGTCTCCATGGGCCTAATGACATAATACTGTTCCTATGTCTGATGATAGAATGGAGGAGAATACATGGGCCGAATGACATAATACTGTTCCTGTGTCTGATGATAGAATGGGGGATCAGACTCCATGGGCAGAAGGACATAATACTGTTCCTATGTCTGATGATAGAATGGGGGATCAGACTCCATGGGCAGAATGACATAATACTGTTCCTATGTCTGATGATAGAATGGAGGATCAGACTCCATGGGCAGAATGACATAATACTGTTCCTATGTCTGATGATAGAATGGGGGATCAGACGCCATGGGCCAAATGACATAATGCTGTTCGATGTCTGATGATAGAATGGAGGATCAGACTCCATGGGCAGAATCACATAATTCTGTTCCTATGGCTGTTGATAGAATGGAGGATCAGACTCCATGGGCCTAATGACATAATACTGTTCCTATGTCTGATGATGGAATGGAGGAGACTCCATGGGCCGAATGACATAATTCTGTTCCTATGTCTGATGATAGAATGGAGGAGACTCCATGGGCCGAATGACATAATACTGTTCCTGTGTCTGATGATAGAATGGAGGAGACTCCATGGGCCGAATGACATAATACTGTTCCTATGTCTGATGATAGAATGGGGGATCAGACTCCATTGGCCGAATGACATAATACTGTTCCTATGTCTGATGATAGAATGGAGGATCAGACTCCATGGGCCGAATGACATAATACTGTTCCTATGTCTGATGATAGAATGGAGGAGACTCCATGGGCCGAATGACATAATACTGTTCCTGTGTCTGATGATAGAATGGAGGAGACTCCATGGGCCGAATGACATAATACTGTTCCTATGTCTGATGATAGAATGGAGGTGCAGACTCCATGGGCCGAATGACATAATACTGTTCCTATGTCTGATGATAGAATGGGGGATCAGACTCCATTGGCCGAATGACATAATACTGTTCCTATGTCTGATGATAGAATGGAGGAGACTCCATGGGCCTAATGACATAATACTGTTCCTGTGTCTGATGACAGAATGGAGCAGACTCCATGGGCCGAATGACATAATAATGTTCCTATCTCTGATGATAGAATGGAGGGTCAGACTCCATGGGGCTAATGACATAATACTGTTCCTGTGTCTGATGACAGAATGGAGCAGACTCCATGGGCCGAATGACATAATACTGTTCCTATGTCTGATGATAGAATGGGGGATCAGACTCCATGGGCCGAATGACATAATACTGTTCGATGTCTGATGATAGAATGGAGGATCAGACTCCATGGGCAGAATGACATAATACTGTTCGATGTCTGATGATAGAATGGAGGTGCAGACTCCATGGGCAGAATGACATAATACTGTTCCTATGTCTGATGATAGAATGGGGGATCAGACTCCAGTGGCCGAATGACATAATACTGTTCCTATGTCTGATGATAGAATGGTGGAGACTCCATGGGCCGAATGACAAAATACTGTTCCTATGTCTGATGACAGAATGGAGGATCAGACTCCGTGGGCCTAATGACATAATACTGTTACTATGTCTGATGATAGAATGGAGGAGAATACATGGGCCGAATGACATAATACTGTTCCTATGTCTGATGATAGAATGGAGGAGAATACATGGGCCGAATGACATAATACTGTTCCTGTGTCTGATGATAGAATGGAGGATCAGACTTCAAGGGCCGAATGACATAATACTGTTCCTATGTCTGATGACAGAATGGGGGATCAGACTCCATGGGCCGAATGACATAATACTGTTCCTATGTCTGATGATAGAATGGAGGATCAGACTCCATGGGCCGAATGACATAATACTATTCCTGTGTCTGATGATAGAATGGAGGTGCAGTCTCCATGGGCCTAATGACATAATACTGTTCCTATGTCTGATGATAGAATGGAGGAGAATACATGGGCCGAATGACATAATACTGTTCCTGTGTCTGATGATAGAATGGAGGATCAGACACCATTGGCCTAATGACATAATACTGTTCCTATGTCTGATGATAGAATGGAGGAGACTCCATGGGCCGAATGACATAATACTGTTCCTGTGTCTGATGATAGAATGGAGGATCAGACTTCATGGGGCGAATGACATAATACTGTTCCTGTGTCTGATGATAGAATGGAGGATCAGACTCCATGGGCCGAATGACATGACACTGTTCCTAAGTCTGATGATTGAATGAAGGAGAATCCATGGGCCGAATGAAATAATACTGTTCCTATGTCTGATGATAGAATGGAGGATCAGACTCCATGGGCAGAATGACTTAATAATGTTCCGATGTCTGATGATAGAATGGAGGATCAGACTCCATGGGCAGAACGACATAATACTGTTCCTATGTCTGATGATAGAATGGAGGATCAGACTCCATGGGCAGAATGACATAATACTGTTCCTATGTCTGATGATAGAATGGGGGATCAGACTACATGGGCAGAATGACATAATACTGTTCCTATGTCTGATGATAGAATGGAGGATCAGACTCCATGGGCAGAATGACATAATACTGTTCCTATGTCTGATGATAGAATGCGGGATCAGACGCCATGGGCCGAATGACATAATACTGTTCCTATGTCTGATGATAGAATGGGGTATCAGACTCCATGGGCCGAATGACATAATACTGTTCCAATGTCTGATGATAGAATGGGGGATCAGACTCCATGGGCAGAATGACATAATACTGTTCCTATGTCTGATGATAGGATTGGGGAACAGACTCCATGGGCAGAATGACATAATACTGTTCCTATGTCTGATGATAGAATGCGGGATCAGACGCCATGGGCCGAATGACATAATACTGTTCCTGTGTCTGATGATAGAATGGGGGATCAGACTCCATGGGCAGAATGACATAATACTGTTCCTATGTCTGATGATAGAATGGAGGATCAGACTCCATGGGCAGAATGACATAATACTGTTCCTATGTCTGATGATAGAATGCGGGTTCAGACGCCATGGGCCGAATGACATAATACTGTTCCTATGTCTGATGATAGAATGGAGGATCAGACTCCATGGGACGAAAGACATAATACTGTTCCTATGTCTGATGATAGAATGGAGGATCAGACTCCATGGGCCGAATGACATAATACTGTTCCTATGTCTGATGATAGAATGGAGGAGACTCCATGGGCCGAATGATATAATACTGTTCCTATGTCTGATGATAGAATGGAGGATCAGACTCCATGGGCCGAATGATATAATACTGTTCCTATGTCTGATGATAGAATGGGGGATCAGACTCCATGGGCCGAATGACATAATACTGTTTCTATGTCTGATGATAGAATGGAGGATTCGACTCCATGGGCCGAATGATATAATACTGTTCCTATGTCTGATGATAGAATGGAGGAGAATACACGGGCCGAATGACATAATACTGTTCCTATGTCTGATGACAGAATGGGGGATCAGACTCCATGGGCCGAATGACATAATACTGTTCCTATGTCTGATGATAGAATGGAGGATCAGACTCCATGGGCCGAATGACATAATACTGTTCCTGTGTCTGATGATAAAATGGAGGTGCAGTCTCCATGGGCCTAATGACATAATACTGTTCCTATGTCTGATGATAGAATGGAGGAGAATACATGGGCCGAATGACATAATACTGTTCCTGTGTCTGATGATAGAATGGAGGATCAGACTTCATGGGCCGAATGACATAATACTGTTCCTGTGTCTGATGATAGAATGGAGGTGCAGTCTCCATGGGCCTAATGACATAATACTGTTCCTATGTCTGATGATAGAATGGAGGAGAATACATGGGCCGAATGACATAATACTGTTCCTGTGTCTGATGATAGAATGGAGGATCAGACTTCATGGGCCGAATGACATAATACTGTTCCTATGTCTGATGACAGAATGGGGGATCAGACTCCATGGGCCGAATGACATAATACTGTTCCTATGTCTGATGATAGAATGGAGGAGACTCCATGGGCCGAATGACATAATACTGTTCCTATGTCTGATGATAGAATGGAGGAGACTCCATGGGCCGAATGACATAATACTGTTCCTATGTCTGATGATATAATGGAGGATCAGACTCCATGGGCCTAATGACATAATACTGTTCCTATGTCTGATGATAGAATGGAGGATCAGACTTCATGGGGCGAATGACATAATACTGTTCCTGTGTCTGATGATAGAATGGAGGATCAGACACCATGGGCCGAATGACATGACACTGTTCCTATGTCTGATGATTGAATGAAGGAGAATCCATGGGCCGAATGAAATAATACTGTTCCTATGTCTGATGATAGAATGGAGGATCAGACTCCATGGGCAGAATGACTTAATAATGTTCCGATGTCTGATGATAGAATGGAGGATCAGACTCCATGGGCAGAATGACATAATACTGTTCCTATGTCTGATGATAGAATGGAGGATCAGACTCCATGGGCAGAATGACATAATACTGTTCCTATGTCTGATGATAGAATGGGGGATCAGACTCCATGGGCCGAATGACATAATACTGTTCCTATGTCTGATGATAGAATGGGGGATCAGAGTCCATGGGCAGAATGACATAATACTGTTCCTATGTCTGATGATAGAATGGAGGATCAGACTCCATGGGCAGAATGACATAATACTGTTCCTATGTCTGATGATAGAATGCGGGATCAGACGCCATGGGCAGAATGACATAATACTGTTCTTATGTCTGATGATAGAATGGAGGATCAGACTCCATGGGCAGAATGACATAATACTGTTCCTATGTCTGATGATAGAATGGAGGTGCAGACTCCATGGGCCGAATGACATAATACTGTTCCTATGTCTGATGATAGAATGGGGGATCAGACTCCATGGGCCGAATGACATAATACTGTTCCTATGTCTGATGATAGAATGGAGGATCAGACTCCTTGGGCCGAATGACATAATACTGTTCCTATGTCTGATGATAGAATGGAGGAGACTCCATGGGCCGAATGACATAATACTGTTCCTATGTCTGATGATAGAATGGAGGATCAGACTCCATGGGCCGAATGATATAATACTGTTCCTATGTCTGATGATAGAATGGAGGAGACTCCATGGGCCGAATGATATAATACTGTTCCTATGTCTGATGATAGAATGCGGGATCAGACGCCATGGGCCGAATGACATAATACTGTTCCTATGTCTGATGATAGAATGGAGGATCAGACTCCATGGGCCGAATGACATAATACTGTTCCTATGTCTGAAGATGGAATGGGGGATCAGACTCCATGGGCCGAATGACATAATACTGTTCCTATGTCTGATGATAGAATGGAGGATCAGACTCCATGGGCCGAATGACATAATACTGTTCCTATCTCTGATGATAGAATGGAGGATCAGACTCCATGGGCCGAATGACATAATACAGTTCCTATGTCTGATGATAGAATCGAGGATCAGACTCCATGGGCCAAATGACATAATACTGTTCCTATGTCTGATGATAGAATCGAGGATCAGACTCCATGGGCCGAATGACATAATACTGTTCCTATGTCTGATGATAGAATGGGGGATCAGACTCCATTGGCCGAATGACATAATACTGTTCCTATGTCTGATGATAGAATGGTGGATCAGACTCCATGGGCCGAATGACATAATACTGTTCCTGTGTCTGATGACAGAATGGAGCAGACTCCATGGGCCGAATGACATAATACTGTTCCTATGTCTGATGATAGAATGGATGTGCAGACTCCATGGGCCGAATGACATAATACTGTTCCTATGTCTGATGATAGAATGGGGGATCAGACTCCAGTGGCCGAATGACATAATACTGTTACTATGTCTGATGATAGAATGGAGGAGAATACATGGGCAGAATGACATAATACTGTTCCTATGTCTGATGATAGAATGGACGAGAATACATGGTCCGAATGACATAATACTGTTCCTATGTCTGATGATAGAATGCGGGATCAGACGCCATGGGCCGAATGACATAATACTGTTCCTATGTCTGATGACAGAATGGGGGATCAGACTCCATGGGCCGAATGACATAATACTGTTCCTATGTCTGATAATAGAATGGTGGAGACTCCATGGGCCGAATGACATAATACTGTTCCTGTGTCTGATGATTGAATGGAGGTGCAGTCTCCATGGGCCTAATGACATAATACTGTTCCTATGTCTGATGATAGAATGGAGGAGAATACATGGGCCGAATGACCTAATACTGTTCCTGTGTCTGATGATAGAATGGAGGATCAGACTTCATGGGCCGAATGACATAATACTGTTCCTATGTCTGATGACAGAATGGGGGATCAGACTCCATGGGCCGAATGACATAATACTGTTCCTATGTCTGATGATAGAATGGAGGAGACTCCATGGGCCGAATGACATAATACTGTTCCTATGTCTGATGATAGAATGGAGGAGACTCCATGGGCCGAATGACATAATACTGTTCCTATGTCTGATGATAGAATGGAGGATCAGACTCCATGGGCAGAATGACATAATACTGTTCCTATGTCTGATGATAGAATGGGGGATCAGACTCCATGGGCCGAATGACATAATACTGTTCCTATGTCTGATGATAGAATGGGGGATCAGAGTCCATGGGCAGAATGACATAATACTGTTCCTATGTCTGATGATAGAATGGAGGATCAGACTCCATGGGCAGAATGACATAATACTGTTCCTATGTCTGATGATAGAATGCGGGATCAGACGCCATGGGCAGAATGACATAATACTGTTCTTATGTCTGATGATAGAATGGAGGATCAGACTCCATGGGCAGAATGACATAATACTGTTCCTATGTCTGATGATAGAATGGAGGTGCAGACTCCATGGGCCGAATGACATAATACTGTTCCTATGTCTGATGATAGAATGGGGGATCAGACTCCATGGGCCGAATGACATAATACTGTTCCTATGTCTGATGATAGAATGGAGGATCAGACTCCTTGGGCCGAATGACATAATACTGTTCCTATGTCTGATGATAGAATGGAGGAGACTCCATGGGCCGAATGACATAATACTGTTCCTATGTCTGATGATAGAATGGAGGATCAGACTCCATGGGCCGAATGATATAATACTGTTCCTATGTCTGATGATAGAATGGAGGAGACTCCATGGGCCGAATGATATAATACTGTTCCTATGTCTGATGATAGAATGCGGGATCAGACGCCATGGGCCGAATGACATAATACTGTTCCTATGTCTGATGATAGAATGGAGGATCAGACTCCATGGGCCGAATGACATAATACTGTTCCTATCTCTGATGATAGAATGGGGGATCAGACGCCATGGGCCGAATGACATAATACTGTTCCTATGTCTGAAGATAGAATGGGGGATCAGACTCAATGGGCCGAATGACATAATACTGTTCCTATGTCTGATGATAGAATGGAGGATCAGACTCCATGGGCCGAATGACATAATACTGTTCCTATCTCTGATGATAGAATGGAGGATCAGACTCCATGGGCCGAATGACATAATACTGTTCCTATGTCTGATGATAGAATCGAGGATCAGACTCCATGGGCCAAATGACATAATACTGTTCCTATGTCTGATGATAGAATCGAGGATCAGACTCCATGGGCCGAATGACATAATACTGTTCCTATGTCTGATGATAGAATGGGGGATCAGACTCCATTGGCCGAATGACATAATACTGTTCCTATGTCTGATGATAGAATGGAGGATCAGACTCCATGGGCCGAATGACATAATACTGTTCCTGTGTCTGATGACAGAATGGAGCAGACTCCATGGGCCGAATGACATAATACTGTTCCTATGTCTGATGATAGAATGGATGTGCAGACTCCATGGGCCGAATGACATAATACTGTTCCTATGTCTGATGATAGAATGGGGGATCAGACTCCAGTGGCCGAATGACATAATACTGTTACTATGTCTGATGATAGAATGGAGGAGAATACATGGGCAGAATGACATAATACTGTTCCTATGTCTGATGATAGAATGGACGAGAATACATGGGCCGAATGACATAATACTGTTCCTATGTTTGATGATAGAATGCGGGATCAGACGCCATGGGCCGAATGACATAATACTGTTCCTATGTCTGATGACAGAATGGGGGATCAGACTCCATTGGCCGAATGACATAATACTGTTCCTATGTCTGATGATAGAATGGTGGATCAGACTCCATGGGCCGAATGACATAATACTGTTCCTGTGTCTGATGACAGAATGGAGCAGACTCCATGGGCCGAATGACATAATACTGTTCCTATGTCTGATGATAGAATGGATGTGCAGACTCCATGGGCCGACTGACATAATACTGTTCCTATGTCTGATGATAGAATGGGGGATCAGACTCCAGTGGCCGAATGACATAATACTGTTACTATGTCTGATGATAGAATGGAGGAGAATACATGGGCAGAATGACATAATACTGTTCCTATGTCTGATGATAGAATGGACGAGAATACATGGTCCGAATGACATAATACTGTTCCTATGTCTGATGATAGAATGCGGGATCAGACGCCATGGGCCGAATGACATAATACTGTTCCTATGTCTGATGACAGAATGGGGGATCAGACTCCATGGGCCGAATGACATAATACTGTTCCTATGTCTGATAATAGAATGGTGGAGACTCCATGGGCCGAATGACATAATACTGTTCCTGTGTCTGATGATAGAATGGAGGTGCAGTCTCCATGGGCCTAATGACATAATACTGTTCCTATGTCTGATGATAGAATGGAGGAGAATACATGGGCCGAATGACATAATACTGTTCCTGTGTCTGATGATAGAATGGAGGATCAGACTTCATGGGCCGAATGACATAATACTGTTCCTATGTCTGATGACAGAATGGGGGATCAGACTCCATGGGCCGAATGACATAATACTGTTCCTATGTCTGATGATAGAATGGAGGAGACTCCATGGGCCGAATGACATAATACTGTTCCTATGTCTGATGATAGAATGGAGGAGACTCCATGGGCCGAATGACATAATACTGTTCCTATGTCTGATGATAGAATGGAGGATCAGACTCCATGGGCAGAATGACATAATACTGTTCCTATGTCTGATGATAGAATGGGGGATCAGACTCCATGGGCCGAATGACATAATACTGTTCCTATGTCTGATGATAGAATGGGGGATCAGAGTCCATGGGCAGAATGACATAATACTGTTCCTATGTCTGATGATAGAATGGAGGATCAGACTCCATGGGCAGAATGACATAATACTGTTCCTATGTCTGATGATAGAATGCGGGATCAGACGCCATGGGCAGAATGACATAATACTGTTCTTATGTCTGATGATAGAATGGAGGATCAGACTCCATGGGCAGAATGACATAATACTGTTCCTATGTCTGATGATAGAATGGAGGTGCAGACTCCATGGGCCGAATGACATAATACTGTTCCTATGTCTGATGATAGAATGGGGGATCAGACTCCATGGGCCGAATGACATAATACTGTTCCTATGTCTGATGATAGAATGGAGGATCAGACTCCTTGGGCCGAATGACATAATACTGTTCCTATGTCTGATGATAGAATGGAGGAGACTCCATGGGCCGAATGACATAATACTGTTCCTATGTCTGATGATAGAATGGAGGATCAGACTCCATGGGCCGAATGATATAATACTGTTCCTATGTCTGATGATAGAATGGAGGAGACTCCATGGGCCGAATGATATAATACTGTTCCTATGTCTGATGATAGAATGCGGGATCAGACGCCATGGGCCGAATGACATAATACTGTTCCTATGTCTGATGATAGAATGGAGGATCAGACTCCATGGGCCGAATGACATAATACTGTTCCTATCTCTGATGATAGAATGGGGGATCAGACGCCATGGGCCGAATGACATAATAGTGTTCCTATGTCTGAAGATAGAATGGGGGATCAGACTCAATGGGCCGAATGACATAATACTGTTCCTATGTCTGATGATAGAATGGAGGATCAGACTCCATGGGCCGAATGACATAATACTGTTCCTATCTCTGATGATAGAATGGAGGATCAGACTCCATGGGCCGAATGACATAATACTGTTCCTATGTCTGATGATAGAATCGAGGATCAGACTCCATGGGCCAAATGACATAATACTGTTCCTATGTCTGATGATAGAATCGAGGATCAGACTCCATGGGCCGAATGACATAATACTGTTCCTATGTCTGATGATAGAATGGGGGATCAGACTCCATTGGCCGAATGACATAATACTGTTCCTATGTCTGATGATAGAATGGAGGATCAGACTCCATGGGCCGAATGACATAATACTGTTCCTGTGTCTGATGACAGAATGGAGCAGACTCCATGGGCCGAATGACATAATACTGTTCCTATGTCTGATGATAGAATGGATGTGCAGACTCCATGGGCCGAATGACATAATACTGTTCCTATGTCTGATGATAGAATGGGGGATCAGACTCCAGTGGCCGAATGACATAATACTGTTACTATGTCTGATGATAGAATGGAGGAGAATACATGGGCAGAATGACATAATACTGTTCCTATGTCTGATGATAGAATGGACGAGAATACATGGGCCGAATGACATAATACTGTTCCTATGTTTGATGATAGAATGCGGGATCAGACGCCATGGGCCGAATGACATAATACTGTTCCTATGTCTGATGACAGAATGGGGGATCAGACTCCATGGGCCGAATGACATAATACTGTTCCTATGTCTGATAATAGAATGGTGGAGACTCCATGGGCCGAATGACATAATACTGTTCCTGTGTCTGATGATAGAATGGAGGTGCAGTCTCCATGGGCCTAATGACATAATACTGTTCCTATGTCTGATGATAGAATGGAGGAGAATACATGGGCCGAATGACATAATACTGTTCCTGTGTCTGATGATAGAATGGGGGATCAGACTCCATGGGCAGAAGGACATAATACTGTTCCTATGTCTGATGATAGAATGGGGGATCAGACTCCATGGGCAGAATGACATAATACTGTTCCTATGTCTGATGATAGAATGGAGGATCAGACTCCATGGGCAGAATGACATAATACTGTTCCTATGTCTGATGATAGAATGGGGGATCAGACGCCATGGGCCAAATGACATAATGCTGTTCGATGTCTGATGATAGAATGGAGGATCAGACTCCATGGGCAGAATGACATAATACTGTTCCTATGGCTGTTGATAGAATGGAGGATCAGACTCCATGGGACTAATGACATAATACTGTTCCTATGTCTGATGATTGAATGGAGGAGACTCCATGGGCCGAATGACATAATTCTGTTCCTATGTCTGATGATAGAATGGAGGAGACTCCATGGGCCGAATGACATAATACTGTTCCTGTGTCTGATGATAGAATGGAGGAGACTCCATGGGCCGAATGACATAATACTGTTCCTGTGTCTGATGACAGAATGGAGCAGACTCCATGGGCCGAATGACATAATACTGTTCCTATGTCTGATGATAGAATGGATGTGCAGACTCCATGGGCCGAATGACATAATACTGTTCCTATGTCTGATGATAGAATGGGGGATCAGACTCCAGTGGCCGAATGACATAATACTGTTACTATGTCTGATGATAGAATGGAGGAGAATACATGGGCAGAATGACATAATACTGTTCCTATGTCTGATGATAGAATGGACGAGAATACATGGGCCGAATGACATAATACTGTTCCTATGTTTGATGATAGAATGCGGGATCAGACGCCATGGGCCGAATGACATAATACTGTTCCTATGTCTGATGACAGAATGGGGGATCAGACTCCATGGGCCGAATGACATAATACTGTTCCTATGTCTGATAATAGAATGGTGGAGACTCCATGGGCCGAATGACATAATACTGTTCCTGTGTCTGATGATAGAATGGAGGTGCAGTCTCCATGGGCCTAATGACATAATACTGTTCCTATGTCTGATGATAGAATGGAGGAGAATACATGGGCCGAATGACATAATACTGTTCCTGTGTCTGATGATAGAATGGGGGATCAGACTCCATGGGCAGAAGGACATAATACTGTTCCTATGTCTGATGATAGAATGGGGGATCAGACTCCATGGGCAGAATGACATAATACTGTTCCTATGTCTGATGATAGAATGGAGGATCAGACTCCATGGGCAGAATGACATAATACTGTTCCTATGTCTGATGATAGAATGGGGGATCAGACGCCATGGGCCAAATGACATAATGCTGTTCGATGTCTGATGATAGAATGGAGGATCAGACTCCATGGGCAGAATGACATAATACTGTTCCTATGGCTGTTGATAGAATGGAGGATCAGACTCCATGGGACTAATGACATAATACTGTTCCTATGTCTGATGATGGAATGGAGGAGACTCCATGGGCCGAATGACATAATTCTGTTCCTATGTCTGATGATAGAATGGAGGAGACTCCATGGGCCGAATGACATAATACTGTTCCTGTGTCTGATGATAGAATGGAGGAGACTCCATGGGCCGAATGACATAATACTGTTCCTATGTCTGATGATAGAATGGAGGTGCAGACTCCATGGGCCGAATGACATAATACTGTTCCTATGTCTGATGATAGAATGGGGGATCAGACTCCATTGGCCGAATGACATAATACTGTTCCTATGTCTGATGATAGAATGGAGGATCAGACTCCATGGGCCGAATGACATAATACTGTTCCTATGTCTGATGATAGAAAGGAGGAGACACCATGGGCCGAATGACATAATACTGTTCCTGTGTCTGATGATAGAATGGAGGAGACTCCATGGGCCGAATGACATAATACTGTTCCTATGTCTGATGATAGAATGGAGGTGCAGACTCCATGGGCCGAATGACATAATACTGTTCCTATGTCTGATGATAGAATGGGGGATCAGACTCCATTGGCCGAATGACATAATACTGTTCCTATGTCTGATGATAGAATGGAGGAGACTCCATGGGCCTAATGACATAATACTGTTCCTGTGTCTGATGACAGAATGGAGCAGACTCCATGGGCCGAATGACATAATACTGTTCCAATCTCTGATGATAGAATGGAGGATCAGACTCCATGGGGCGAATGATATAATACTGTTCCTGTGTCTGATGACAGAATGGAGCAGACTCCATGGGCCGAATGACATAATACTGTTCCTATGTCTGATGATAGAATGGGGGATCAGACTCCATGGGCCGAATGACATAATACTATTCCTATGTCTGATGATAGAATGGAGGATCAGACTCAATGGGACGAATGACATAATACTGTTCCTAAGTCTGATGATAGAATGGGGGATCAGACTCCATGGGCCGAATGACATAATACTGTTCCTATGTCTGATGATAGAATGGGGGATCAGACTCCATGGGCCGAATGACATAATACTGTTCCTTGTCTGATGATAGAATGGGGGATCAGACTCCATGGGCCGAATGACATAATACTGTTCCTATGTCTGATGATAGAATGGGGGATCAGACTCCATGGGCCGAATGACATAATACTGTTCCTGTGTCTGATGATAGAATGGGGGATCAGACTCCATGGGCCGAATGACATAACACTGTTCCGATGTCTGATTACAGAATGGGAGAGCAGACTCCATGGGCCGAATGACATAATACTGTTCTATGTCTGATGATAGAATGGGGGATCAGACTCCATGGGCCGAATGACATAATACTGTTCCTATGTCTGATGATAGAATGGGGGATCAGACTCCTTGGGCCGAATGACATAATACTCTTCCTATGTCTGATGATAGAATGGGGGATCAGACTCCTTGGGCCGAATGACATAATACTGTTCCTATGTCTGATGATAGAATGGAGGATAAGACTCCTTGGGCCGAATGACATAATACTGTTCCTATGTCTGATGATAGAATGAAGGATCAGACTCCATGGGCCGAATGACATAATACTGTTGCTATGTCTGATGATAGAATGGGGGATCAGACTCCATGGGCCGAATGACATAATACTGTTCCTATGTCTGATGATAGAATGGGGGATCAGACTCCTTGGGCCGAATGACATAATACTGTTCCTATGTCTGAAGGTAGAATGGGGGATCAGACTCCATGGGCCGAATGACATAATACTGTTCCTATGTCTGATGGTAGAATGGGGGATCAGACTCCATGGGCCGAATGACATAATACTGTTCCTATGTCTGAAGATAGAATGGGGGATCAGACTCCATGGGCCGAATGACATAATACTGTTCCTATGTCTGATGATAGAATGCGGGATCAGACTCCATGGGCCGAATGACATAATACTGTTCCTATGTCTGATGATAGAATGCGGGATCAGACGCCATGGGCCGAATGACATAATACTGTTCCTATGTCTGATGATAGAATGGAGGATCAGACTCCATGGTCCGAATGACATAATACTGTTCCTATGTCCGATGATAGAATGGAGGATCAGACTCCATGGGCCGAATGACATAATACTGTTCCTATGTCTGATGATAGAATGGAGGATCAGACTCCATGGGCCGAATGACATAATACTGTTCCTATGTCTGATGATAGAATGGAGGATCAGACTCCATGGGCCGAATGACATAACACTGTTCCTATGTCTGATGATAGAATGGGGGATCAGACACCATGGGCCGAATGACATAATACTGTTCCTATGTCTGATGATAGAATGGGGGATCAGACTCCATTGGCCGAATGACATAATACTGTTCCTATGGCTGATGATAGAATGGAGGATCAGACTCCATGGGCCGAATGACATAACACTGTTCCTATGTCTGATGATAGAATGGGGGATCAGACACCATGGGCCGAATGACATAATACTGTTCCTATGTCTGATGATAGAATGGGGGATCAGACTCCATGGGCAGAATGACATAATACTGTTCCTATGGCTGATGATAGAATGGGGGATCAGACTCCATGGGCCGAATGACATAATACTGTTCGATGTCTGATGATAGAATGGAGGATCAGACTCCATGGGCAGAATGACATAATACTGTTCGATGTCTGATGATAGAATGGAGGATCAGACTCCATGGGCAGAATGACATAATACTGTTCCTATGGCTGATGATAGAATGGAGGTGCAGACTCCATGGGCAGAATGACATAATACTCTTCCTATGTCTGATGATAGAATGGAGGATCAGACTCCATGGGCAGAATGACATAATACTGTTCCTATGTCTGATGATAGAATGGAGGATCAGACTCCATGGGCAGAATGACATAATACTGTTCCTATGTCTGATGATAGAATGGAGGATCAGACTCCATGGGCAGAATGACATAATACTGTTCGATGTCTGATGATAGAATGGAGGTGCAGACTCCATGGGCAGAATGACATAATACTGTTCCTATGTCTGATGATAGAATGGAGGATCAGACTCCATGGGCAGAATGACATAATACTGTTCCTATGTCTGATTATAGAATGGAGGATCAGACTCCATGGGCAGAATGACATAATACTGTTCCTATGTCTGATGATAGAATGGGGGATCAGACTCCATGGGCAGAATGACATAATACTGTTTCTATGTCTGATGATAGAATGGAGGTGCAGACTCCATGGGCAGAATGACATAATACTGTTCCTATGTCTGATGATAGAATGGAGGATCAGACTCCATGGGCAGAATGACATAATACTGTTCCTATGTCTGATGATAGAATGGAGGATCAGACTCCATGGGCAGAATGACATAATACTGTTCCTATGTCTGATGATAGAATGGAGGATCAGACTCCATGGGCAGAATGACATAATACTGTTCCTATGTCTGATGATAGAATGGAGGATCAGACTCCATGGGCCTAATGACATAATACTGTTCCTATGTCTGATGATAGAATGGAGGAGACTCCATGGGCCGAATGACATAATACTGTTCCTGTGTCTGATGATAGAATGGAGGATCAGACTTCATGGGGCGAATGACATAATACTGTTCCTGTGTCTGATGATAGAATGGAGGATCAGACACCATGGGCCGAATGACATGACACTGTTCCTATGTCTGATGATTGAATGAAGGAGAATCCATGGGCCGAATGAAATAATACTGTTCCTATGTCTGATGATAGAACGGAGGATCAGACTCCATGGGCAGAATGACTTAATAATGTTCCGATGTCTGATGATAGAATGGAGGATCAGACTCCATGGGCAGAACGACATAATACTGTTCCTATGTCTGATGATAGAATGGAGGATCAGACTCCATGGGCAGAATGACATAATACTGTTCCTATGTCTGATGATAGAATGGGGGATCAGACTACATGGGCAGAATGACATAATACTGTTCCTATGTCTGATGATAGAATGGAGGATCAGACTCCATGGGCAGAATGACATAATACTGTTCCTATGTCTGATGATAGAATGGGGGATCAGACTCCATGGGCAGAATGACATAATACCGTTCCTATGTCTGATGATAGAATGGAGGAGACTCCATGGGCCTAATGACATAATTCTGTTCCTATTTCTGATGATAGAATGGAGGATCAGACTCCATGGGCCGAATGACATAATACTGTTCCTATGTCTGATGATAGAATGGAGGAGACTCCATGGGCCGATTGACATAATACTGTTCCTATGTCTCATGATAGAATGGAGGTACAGATACTCCAGGGCAGCAAAGAATCCTAGCCAAGTTATATAAAACCCCAGACACTTGACAAGCTTACAGGAAGCCATTCTGATAAGGAGAAGTCCAAGGACACTTAAGTTAACACCTGCAAAGTCTCAGGGAGAACTAATTGGAAGTATCTAAGGACTATTGCAACTTTTATGTAATCTAGAGAAGATCCAACTATAACAGATACAAACCCAGAGCAGAACAATTCGTTATAATTATAATTAATAAAACGCAGAAATACAGGAAAACAACAGCAAAAAAGCTCAGAGCCCTCAGAATACTCTACCAATGATCCGAGGTTGTGACAGATGAGGCTAGACATACGGCCTAACTGGTCTTTCTGTCAGGAAATCCAAGGTCCTGTTACAGAGAAAGTTTTTGAGCCCATAGAGGACATTCTAGCTACCAGCATTTTGGGATGATCATTTTAAACGCTGAGCTGAACTGGGCATCAACAGTTTCTCACTTAAGAGCAGCTAATTTTCAGCTGGGGTGAGGTGGATTGAGGTGCAAGAAAGGATATGGCATTATGAAGGGACCATTTGAGCGAACTGGAGAGGGTTCAAAAGGTCGAGAAGATGGAACTTAATGCGATCCATAACCAGTTGCTCAAAACTTCTCTTTTTTGTTGAAATAAGCGCCAGAGGACGACAGTTATTAATTCAGGTTACTGTTGCCCTCGTGGGCACGGGAATGATGGCGATTGTCTTGAAACCAGAGGGGACAGAGCACTCTTCTGAAGAGATGTTGAAGGTGTCTGTTTGAATCTCTGTTAACAGGGCTGCTTAGTCACTCAGCATCTGACGATGTATTGTTACGTTACGTCTCCAGCAACAATGAATATAGAATTGAGTCGAGGGTTATAAACAAATTAACATTTATTAAACTCTGCTAAACAAAAATGAAAAGTAAACAAACGACTAACTGAACCGGAAGTTACCTGCTATACAGCTACTCTGGAACACAGTCTTAAAGTGGTAAATGCGTACATAGTTCTTAAAATGGTAAAAACGAAAGTCCAAGTGATTTATACAGTCAATTAGGTGAGACTTTCCTGAAGTCCTCGACGACGTGTCGTTACTGCTGATCCCAGCCGAAATATGCCTAGTCCAAAGGATTCACGATGAAGGAAATAAAAATGGCTGTAGCAAACTGCTGACGATCCCAACTTTACTCCATCCTTCGGGTTCATGTACTTCGGTAAAGTCTTCACTCTCCAATACTTAGACTTTGAAATTAAATCAAAGATACATCAAACAAAAACTGGCAGTGATTAACAAACCTGCCGGCACAACGGTTCTGTACCTTACAGTAGAAAGTAAAACTCCATTTTAAAACGAAACTGCGTCATGAGACGAAATCGGCAGCATAACGGAGTAACTGACGAATTAAGTGACAACTCAACACGGAACTCCTGCGTCACAGCAGGCTTTCCCATTTTATACCTGTTGAGAACATGTCATCACGTGACCTCACACTGGCGGGAAATTACATCACCGCACCATCACAAGACCATTACATCATGCTCACCAGATACTCAATTGCATCATGGTCATAAAACAGTCACAAGACACCCATGGGGTATGTAACACCTCCCTCCAGAAAAAAATATTTTGATCTGTCATGAGCAAAATTTTAACAATTACCTAATTACACAAAAAATACAAATGTATAAAATCTACAACATACACAATATACATAATATACACAGTATTATCATATAACACCTTACAAATTACTATTCAATAGGAGTGTTACAAATGTTGACATACTACTCCATAAAAAATTACATTGTACATTCAACATCTAGATAGACAGTCAGCAATCACATTATCTTTGCCTTTAATATGAGTTATCAAAATATTATACTCCTGTAACATCAAACTTTGTTGCTAAACTGGAGCTTGATTTATTTCCTTAACCATTTTCCTTAATCAAGCTCGGACCTACAACATAACTAAGGTAGGTCACAGTGGTATGACCAAATTCACTTTTAGCTAAGTTAATAGTTAAGTTAGCTTTTGAAATCCTTTCAAATAGTTTCTCCACTACAGTAATATGTGCTTCCCAAGTATCATTTCCTGTAACTAAATCGTCAATATAGCCATCTGTATCCTTTAATCACTGAATCACAGAATTGATCATCCACTGGAAAGTACCTGGGGCATTCTTCATCCCAAATGGAAGAACATTATATTAATATAACCCAGACGGTGTTACAAAAACCAAAAATCACTCTACCTCTATCCATTAATGGAACACACCAATACCCTTTCAATAAATCAATCTTTGTAAGGAACTTTGCTTGTCCGACTTTATCCACACAATCATCCACTGTAGGGATTGGATACGCTTCTGTTTTCATTACAGCGTTCACCTTCCTGTAGTCTGTGAAAAACCGAATACTACGGTCTGACTTAGGCACCATAACACGAGGTGAACTCCAATTCGAGTTAGAAGGTCTAATAATATTATTCTCTATCATATATTTAATTTCTTTCTCAGCAAGTTCACATTTTTCTATGTTCATCCGATATGGATGTTCCTTTATGTGTTTGGCATCTCCAACATCTACATCACGTGAAGCTACTGTGGATCTTTTAGGAACGTCTGGAAATAAATCCCTATATTTAAAAAAATATTTGCTTCATCTTCTGCTTCTGCTTTGACTGTAAATGAGCTAATTTCTCATCAATATTTTCCAGAATTGTTGAGTTTGGTAATCTGGCAGAAATAATTTGGGTTTAAAATGAGTTTCTGATGAATCATCCATTATGTTCCTAGTGAGATCAGATTCATTATTATTGATCACAATAGTCATTGTAGCAGACTGTTTCTCATAATATGGTTTTATCATATTTATATGACAAAGTTGTATTGGCGTTCTTCGATCTGGCGTTTTTATCACATAACCCACATCATTAGATTTGGACATAATTTCATAAGGACCATGAAGTTTAGCTTGTAAAGGATTCGTTTCCACTGGGAAAAGAACCAACACATTATCTCTAGGCTTAAATAACCTCATTCTAGCATCTTTATCATACCAGGTTTTCATTTTCTCCTGAGCCGATTTTATTTTTTTCCTGGCCAAGCTACAAGCTTTATGTAATCTATCCTGAAATTTTAAAACATAATCCAGCAAATTAGTGTGTACCTCTTCATTAATCCATTGTTCTTTTAATAAGGCCAAAGGTCCTCTAACTCTATGCCCACATACAAGTCCAGAAGAGCTTGTTCCTTTAATTTGAAAATCTCAGGGTCTCTACTCTGCTCTGCTATCATTTCCTTCTGAGACAGAGAGAAATCTTCATGGTCAGGCTTACTGCAAGAATCTTGTTCAAACAAAGAAGGTAAGAAAGTTTCTGACACATCCTCAAAACTCGAATCCTGAGTTGAACAGTCATGAGTAACAACCTCATTCTGCACATCAAGCTTTTTAGCCATAGCTCGAGTTACAACACAGGAGGAAACTGTGTTAGAATCCATCCGTGGTTCCTCTGACTTTATTGTCAAATGCCCTTCAGGAAAGACTTGTCCATCTGCTAAGTCATTTCCTAGCAGTAGAGAAACATCATTCACGGGTAAGCTAGGTTGTAGTCCTACTTTAACAAGTCCTGTAACTAACCCTGACCTTAAATTTACTCTATGCAAATGTACAGACATAAGGGCACTCCCAACACCTCGTATATCATTTACCTCACCGGTATCAGACTCATCACTAAACTTTAGCACACTGTCTAACATCAGTGATTGAGAAGCTCCAGTATCCCTAAGGATTTTTATTGGCACCGGAGTGGATCCCTCTTTCAAGGATACAAATCCTTCACTTATAAAATGATCATATCCCTTCTTAACTTGATCAGACTCTGACAAAGCTTCATTTGTATTTCTCGAACTCTGTGAATTTACAGGTGTTTCATTGTGTTGCACACAGGTTTCCTTCTCCTTCTTCTTCAATCAGAAACAGTTAGCTATTATATGACCAGGTTTCTTACAATAATTACAAATAAGACCTAACTGTTTTTCCTTCACATGTTTTCCTTCATCCGTACGTTTCTCCCTAACTTCTGATTTAATTTCTGGTTTACCTTGACTCTCTGCTATTTTTGCTTTTAAAAATTCTACCGTGAGGAAATTTACTCTTATGGATTAAAGCAGACTCATCAGCTAATTTAGCAGACTCCTGCAATGTAGCAGTGTCCCTCTCATTTAAGTATGTTCTTACTTCAACAGGAATGCACCTTTTAAATTCCTCCATTAAAATCAACTCTTTTAAGTTATCATACTCCCCATTTTTAGAGGAAACCCATCGCTCAAAACACACAGATTTATTGTAGGCAAATTCCACATAAGTTTTGTCCACGGATTTCTTCAAATTTCTGAATCTTTCTCTATAAGCTTTCGGAACCAGTTCATACGCTTTCAGTAAATTCTGCTTCACAATATCATAATCAAGTGCTTGCTCAGCAGTTAAAACAGTATAAACTTGTTGTGCCTTGTCTTTAATTACAATCCGCAATATCACTGCCCATTTCTCTTTCGGCCACTCTGAAATCAGAGCAACTGTTTCAAAATGTTTGAAATATTTATCCACTTCTGTTTCATTAAATGGAGGAGCTAATTTAGCCTCTAGTCTAGTAACAAATTGTTTCCTAGAACCAGAGGACTGATTCTCGGACTTCAATTTCTCCATCGCTAGCTCGAACTCCCTCTTTCTCTCTGCTGCTTTACCTTCAAATTCTCTCTTTTTGTTTTCATCTTCCAACCTACATCGTTCGAAGTCCACTTTACATTGTTCTAACTTCATTTGTTAGATTTGTAACTGCATCTCTAGAGTATTTATTAGAAACATATCTAACACCGCTTCATTAAAAACACCCGAATCTATATAGTGTGACGCGATTTTTATCTGAATTACTGGCTTTGTTGTTGCCTTTGAACTACCTTTAACTTCCGACCTGCTAGCAATCTCAGATACATCACTGTTTTTCGCCTTCGCTAATAACTCCGGTCTGGCGATGCCAGAAAGTCGTCAATATTCATTGTTGCCGAATACCACCCACAGACCAATCAAACAAAAGAATCGGGTATTTCCCTTTTCCAAATCAGATCGATAATTAAACAAGCACTTAAGCTCAAAAACGGAACGTATCCTGGACGAGAGCCCCCAATTGTTGTGTTACGTCTCCGGCAACAATGACTATAGAATTGAGTCGAGGGTTACAAGCAAATTAACATTTATTAAACTCTGCTAAACAAAAATGAAACGTATACAAATGACTAACTTAACCGGAGGTTAACTGTTATAGGGCAACTCTACAACACAGTCTTAAAGTGGTAAATGCATACACAGTTCTTAAAAAGGTAAATACGAAAGTCCAAGTGATTTATACAGTCAATTAGGAGAGACTTTCCTGAAATAACAAATTCCTCGACGACGTGACGTTACTGCTGATCCCAGCCGAAATATGTGAGGATCGCCCTCACATCAGCTGCGGCCAGAGACAATGTCACTCCTCAGGGAGACGGGGCTTTCTCGCTGCCACATCGTTCTATACATCCAAGCGTTCATAAAAAGACAATCAGGCTACCACGCAGAGAGGCGTAACTGTCGTGGACTCGCGAGTTAGAGTTGCAGTCCATTATGATCTGAATACTCTGTCACCTGCACAGGTAGTTCTGGTCTCCTTATCTGACTCAACATGTCCGGGTTTTCAGAGGACGATCACCAGGTTGCTTCGGAAATGAAGGTGTTGACCTATGACGGAGAGACTGAGTTGCCTTGGACTATACTCGGCGGAATCCAGGCAATTCAAAGGGGATCTTACTTTCAACATAATTGTATCAGGGCTAAGAATGTTGTAAAAACAAGCCTGAAGGCTTTGTGTGTCAATGTGAGGAGCATTCGTAACAAGGTGGATGAATTGAATGTGCAGACAGTTATTAATGAATATGATATAGTTGGGATCACAGAGACATGGCTCCAGGGTGACCAAGGATGGGAGCTCAACATCCAGGGATATTCAATATTCAGGAGGGATAGACAGGAAAGAAAAGGAGGTGGGGTAGCATTGCTGGTTAGAGAGGAGATTAACGCAATAGAAAGGAAGGACATTAGCCTGGAGGATGTGGAATCGATATTGGTAGAGCTGCATAACACTAAGGGGCAGAAAAACCTGGTGGTAGTTGTGTACAGGCCACCTAACAGTAGTAGTGAGGTTGGGGATGGCATTAAACAGGAAATTAGAAATGCGTGCAATAAAGGAACAGTAGTTATAATGGGTGACTTCAATCTACATATAGATTGGGTGAACCAAATTGGTAAGGGTGCTGAGGAAGAGGATTTCTTGGAATGTATGTGGGATGGTTTTCTGAACCAACATGTCGAGGAACCAACTAGAGAGCAGGCCATTCTAGACTGGGTATTGAGCAATGAGGAAGGGTTAATTAGCAATCTTGTCGTGCGAGGCCCCTTGGGTAAGAGTGACCATAGTATTGTGGAATTCTTCATTAAGATGGAGAGTGACATAGTTAACTCAGAAACAAAGGTTCTGAACTTAAAGAAGGGTAACTTTGAAGGTATGAGACGTGAATTAGCTAAGATAGACTGGCAAATGATACTTAAAGGGTTGACGGTGGATATGCAATGGCAAGCATTTAAAGATCGCATGGATGAACTACAACAATTGTTCATCCCAGTTTGGCAAAAGAATAAACCAGGGAAGGTAGTGCACCCGTGGCTGACAAGGGAAATTAGGAATTGTATCAATTCCAAGGAAGAAACTTCCAAATTAGCCCAGAAAAAGCGGCACACCTGAGGACTGGGAGAAATTCAGAGACCAGCAGAGGAGGACAAAAGGCTTAAATAGGAAAGGGAAAAAAGATAATGAGAGAAAGCTGGCAGGGAACATAAAAACTGACTGTAAAAGCTTTTATAGATATGTGAAAAGAAAAAGATTGGTCAAGACAAATGTAGGTCCCTTACAGTCAGAAACAAGTGAATTGATCATAGGGAACAAGGACATGGCAGACCAATTGAATAACTACTTTGGTTCTGTCTTCACTAAGGAGGACATAAATAATCTTCCAGAAATAGTAGGGGACCGAGGGTCTAGTCAGATGGAGGAACAGAGGGAAATACATGTTAGTAGGGAAGTGGTGTTAGGTAAATTGAAGGGATTAAAGGCAGATATATCCCCAGGGCCAGATGGTCTGCATCCCAGAGTGCTTAAGGAAGTAGCCCAAGAAATAGTGATAATTTTTCAAAACTCCTTAGATTCTGGATTAGATCCTGAGGATTGGAGGGTGGCTAATGTAACCCCACTTTTTAAAAAAGGAGGAAGAGAAAAACCGAGGAATTATAGACCGGTTAGTCTGACATCGGTGGAGGGGAAAATTCTAGAGTCGGTTATCAAAGATATCCAGCACATTTGGAAAGAGGTGAAATCATCGGACAAAGTTAGCATGGATTTGTGAAAGGAAAATCATGTCTGACGAATCTTATAGAATTTTTTGAAGATGTATCTAGTAGAGTGGATAGGGGAGAGCCAGTGGATGTGGTATATTTAGATTTTCAAAAGGCTTTTGACAAGGTCCCACACAGGAGATTAGTGAGCAAACTTAAAGCACACAGTATTGGGGGTATGGTATTGATGTGGATAGAGAATTGATTGGCAGACAGGAAGCAAAGAGTGGGAGTAAACGGGACCTTTTCAGAATGGCAGGCAGTGACTAGTGGGGTACCGCAAGGCTCAGTGCTGGGACCCCAGTTGTTTACAATATATATTAATGATTTAGACGGGGGATTCAAATGCAGCATCTCCAAGTTTGCGGATGACACAAAGCTGGGTGGCGGTGTTAGCTGTGAGGAGGATGCTAAGAGAATGCAGGGTGACTTGGATAGGTTAGGTGAGTGGGCAAATTCATGGCAGATGCAATTTAATGTGGATAAATGTGAGGTTATCCACTTTGGTTGCAAGAACAGGAAAACAGATTATTATCTGAACGGTGGCGATTAGGAAATGGGGAGGTGCAACGAGACCTGGGTGTCATTATACACCAGTCATTGAAGGTGGGCATGCAGGTACAGCAGGCGGTGAAAAAGGCAAATGGTATGTTGGCATTCATAGCAAAAGGATTTGAGTACAGGAGCAGGGAGGTTCTACTGCAGTTGTACAAGGCCTTGGTGAGACCACACCTAGAATATTGTGTGCAGTTTTGGTCCCCTAATCTGAGGAAAGACATTCTTGCCATAGAGGGAGTACAAAGAAGGTTCACCACATTGATTCCTGGGATGGCAGGACTTTCATATGAAGAAAGATTGGATCGACTAGGCTTATACTCACTGGAATTTAGAAGATTGAGTGGGGATCTTATTGAAACGTTTAAAATTCTAAAGGGATTGGACAGGCTAGATGCAGGAAGATTGTTTCCGATGATGGGGAAGTCCAGAACGAGGGGTCACAGTTTAAGGATAAAGGGGAATCCTTTTAGGACCGAGATGAGGGAAAAACTTCTTCACACAGAGAGTCGTGAATCTGTGGAATTCTCTGCCACAGGAAACAGTTGAGGCCGGTTCATTGGCTATATTTAAGAGTAAGTTAGATATGGCCCTTGTGGCTAAAGGGATCAGGGGATATGGAGAGAAAGCAGGTACAGGGTTCTGAGTTGGATGATCAGCCATGATCATACTGAATGGCGGTGCAGGCTCGAAGGGCCGAATGGCCTACTCCTGCACCTATCTTCTATGTTTCTACGTTTCTAAACCCATGTTATTAAATTTCAGAACCGGTATCAGTTAAATAATTTGCAACGGGAGCCCCACCCCCTGATTAGGCCCCATGAAACGCTGCTTGCCATCCCTTCCTTTTGTTATTTTCTTCCAGAATCTGTGTCCGATTAACATTTGAATGGGGAGACCCATCCCTCTATTAGATCCCCATGAAACGTTGTCCACCGCCTTTGCTTTCTCATCTTTACAATCCCGCATCGAGATCTTCACGGAATTTCTCTGCCTCATTCCCCGGTTACCTTGGATACGGGTCACTTTACCCCAGATAACGAGGGTTAGATTTGACATCACCATGATTGTGTTCTTGATCTTAAATTTGTAAAGGTTCGCAGATATGATGTCGTCTATAAATTTTGATTAAACACGGCATTAAAATGCACGCCCTCAACCTTCAGTACAGCTCTCTGTTCTCGTTCGTTAGAAAGACATATTTATACCTATGAAAGGCAGTTTTATGGTGCAATCGCCCGGGCATTGCGACTAAGTGCACACAGTTGGAACAGTGTGTTCGAGAATACGCGATAAAAAAAAACTATTTGTGATACCCAGACATAGTTCCGTAAGTGACAGAATGATGGTAACTGTGACAGGAAGTACAGGAGATTACTCAATAACTCGCACATCAGGTTCTCCCTTGACAGTTTTTGTTGTTATAGCTTTGGTAAAAATGGTTACATTTACCATTTATTGTCCCTTTCCATTCAGATGACGGAATTGCACACGGTCTTCTGCCCTCTCCTCAATCAGCTCCTCAGTAACCCTCCCTGCACCACCTCATTTTATACCTATTCGGACCTAATTTCTGCTTTAAGACCCATAAGACAGAGGAGAATAATTTGGCGTTTCGGCCCATTGTCCGCTCCGCCATTCCATCATTTCTGGCTTATTGTCCCTTTCAACCCCATTCTAATGTCTCCCCCTCTGTCCTCTGGCGTCCTTACTCACGAAAAGCTTGGGAAGCCACAGCTACGATTCTGATCCAGCCCTCACATTAACTCTGCTAAACAAGTCGATTCATGGGTCAGACCAGGGCTTCGTTTGTCAGGCATTGGAAGGTACCACACGCTATCTGAACGAAAAGGCATTAGTCACATGCATTGCACTGGCACAATGGAAATTGCAGGTTTACCAGCTCACTTTAACTGACACCAGGTGTTCATGGTCCAGGAATATTTCCCCAGATGTCACAGATATCCCTGGAACGGTCGACAATCCTGTGACTGGCAATGTAATTTGACCAATGTAAGAAAAATCAGACTGGCTTCACATAATTCGTTTGCCCAGATTCCGGCATTAATGGAAAGTTTTGAATACAAGTTTTGCTAATGTAGCAATCATATGAGCTGTTATTAATTCGTTCGTATGTGCCCCAGATAATTACAAAAACTATGCTGACTTTACTGGAAAAGTCAAACGACTGGCATTGGCTCGCTTGGCCTCACAAATATGGACACATTTACCAGACATATAAGCTATGCATAATTTTATTTGAACTCCCGTCAACGCATTCAATTCGATTTGCATTTTATCTACAGAACCAGCAAAATAACGTAATTAGATGTTTGACTCCACTCTTCAACTCCTCTCTGAATTTCCTCTGTGACAGAGTGTAGATACAGGTGTTGGTGCAGGTACAGAGAAACTGCAACATGAACCCAGACTGTTGCAGGATGTACCTCGGGGTATTCAAATATCTGTCTGTGTAGAAGTAATTCTGAATTTGCCAGTTAGAAGTATATACAATATAGGGGATCCACAGCAATATGAAATTGGCTGACAGAGCGAACAACAAAATCACCGACTTCCGCCGGTTTTCCACCTCTGCATCTTTCTTGTTCTCCATGCTGTTCCTGAGACCCCGGCGGACTCTGTTTGCCGATAAAATGTGACTGATTGTGAAAGCATTAAACAATAGAATCAATCCAATTGGCAGTAAAGGTGTAGTGATGGTGTTAGACAACCGGTACGATTTCCACGCTGGTAAATTAAGGTAATCCGGCTTCATAACGCATCGCCAGGGTATATTCTCAATGATAAGGTAAGGTTCTACTGCAAAGTACAATGGAACACGCCTCGCACAGCTCCCCAAACCCACAATCACTATCATTACAGTCGCTGTCCTCTCGGTGCAGTACCGTTCCCGCAGCTTCTGACTACAGATCGCAATACAGCGATCGAACGTGAAAGCCACCGTGAGCCAAACAGAACAGTCCATTATTGCGAGCCTCAGGACAAGTGTCACGGCGCAGATCGGCGTAATGAGCAAAGAAGAGGCATAAATGTAAATATTATTGATCTGGTCGAGTATAACTGCAACGACAGTGCACATTAAATCAGCGGCTGCCATTCCCACCAGGTAACGGGAGATGCATTTGGAAAGACCGCATTTTCCTCGAGACAGGATCAAAATCGCCATTAAATTAACTGCAAGAAGGAAAGGAGAGGTACTTTCAGGCGCGTAAACCCTGATCCTTTTCACTTAATAGCCGTGCAGAGAAAAGCATTGAAGCGGATTGAGTGAACCCCACTTTCTGATTCCATGCCGGGACAGGCTGTGTTCGATTCAGAGAGTTGAAAGATAGTTCGTACGTTTTCCGTCGCTGTCTTTCGATTGAAGGATAACGGCAGAACAGAGAGACAGCAGGGATACCAGTGAGCGGCTTATCGACCAACTCATTTACACGGAAACGCTGGAAGTTGCACTTATAGCCGCAATAAGATGGACACAGGGGGATTACTTCTGCGGTCACAACATATTTAATTATACGAACCACAGAGTTAAAATGTGTATTTGCATGTACAGGTGTCAACCCAACTTGAATCTTGAATATTAACATCAAAACTAGCCAAAGGAAGAGAAAGGTAGACGGGTCCATCACTGCCCCTGAGAACGCTGAATGTTGCGTTTGCAGGGGAGGTAGAGTTGCAGAAATGGAAACTATTTCTTTATGTAAGGTTGTGAGTTTTGAGTTTCTATATCTGATACCGAAGAAGATTAAGAACAATACATGCTGGTAAAGCTATGGAAAGTCGAGTAAGGTAAAATACCGGAATAGTTTTAATATTAACACTCATTGGATTTCTAAAATCGGACAGAAGAAACGATTAACAACGCCACCAAAGAATAATCAGTGTATATCAGTACTGAACAGGCTAAATACACTCGTTAGATGGCACACCATTTGTAATAATGTTTTCTTCACTATTATACCGTGCAACAGCTATAGTAAAGAAGACGTACGGTGTATCGGCCTTCATCAATCGTGTACGGTGTATCGGCCTTCACCAATCGTGTACGGTGTATCGGCCTTCATCAATCGTGTACGGTGTATCGGCCTTCATCAATCGTGTACGGTGTATCGGCCTTCACCAATCGTGTACGGTGTATCGGCCTTCACCAATCGTGTACGGTGTATCGGCCTTCATCAATCGTGTACGGTGTATCGGCCTTCATCAATCGTGGAATTGAATTTAGGGGCCGAGAGATAATGTTGCAGCTATATAGGACCCTGGTCAGACCCCACTTGGAGTACTGTGCTCAGTGCTGGTCGCCTCACTACAGGAAGGATGTGGAAGCCACAGAAAGGGTGCAGAGGAGATTTACAAGGATGTTGCCTGGATTGGGGAGCATGCCTTATGAGAATAGGTTGAGTGAACTCGGCGTTTTCTCCTTGGAGCGATGGAGGATGAGAGGTGACCTGACAGAGGTGTATAAGATGATGAGAGGCATTGATCGTGTGGATAGTCAGAGGCTTTTTCCCAGGACTGAAATGGCTGCCACAAGCGGACACAGGTTTAAGGTGCTGGGGAGTAGGTACAGAGGAGATGTCAGGGGTAAGTTTTTTACTCAGAGAGTGGTGAGTGTGTGGAATGGGCTGTTGGCAACGGTGGTGGATGCGGATACGATAGGGTCTTTTAAGAGACTTTTGGATAGGTACATGGAGCTTAGAAAAATAAAGTCTATGGGTTAGCCTAGTAACTTCTAAGGTAGGGACATGTTAGGCACAACTTTGTGGGCCGAAACGCCTGTATTGTGCTGTAGGTTTTCCATGTTTCTATGTAAGAAGAACAGTAGATACACATAATATCCAATTCCAGTTACTTACCAGGGATACCAATGGCTGCCAGTACAGGATAGTATATACTCGCCATGTAGTAAATTGCTGGATATCCCATTTTCTGCGTGAAGCAGCAAACAGTTCAAAATGGTCCAACATCCAATATCCACTGTTGATTGTTTTGTAAGTTTTTATACAGGAGAGGAAAGTGCATTCTGACAATTAATCATTCCTCCTCGTCAGTCACATCAGTGACAGTCCATTGCACAAACACTTCAGGTAAACAACTGATAAGAGTTGTGCAATGAAAATCGTTCCAAGGGGAAATATGCAATTATGTTTATTCAGGTTTTAGAAACAACAGTGTTATACATTTATTGTCTATGACGCTAAGTTTGCATGTTTCAAATGGAATAATTCTTTGTCTTAACACTTTTGCAATGGGTAATATCCACCTCAAATATAACAGTAGGCACAACGCATTGAGATACTCAAGTAAAGAAAGCTTACTTAGTTTAGTTGTTAAATTCGATTATCTCTTCCCTGGATGGAGAATGTTCACACCTCTTTGCTTTTAGTTTGATTTGGTTCCACAATACGAGTCATTTTTGGATGAGAAATGACTTCCTAAACGTGTCTCTTTCTTTGTCTTTTGCAGATTTTACAAGATTCAGAACCTGTAACAATTTTCATTAAGTCTAAATGGGAGTAACGTTTAAAAGTGCTTTCTATCAATTGATGATGCTAGTCGCGATATTTGCCCGACTGGATTTTAGACACTGTCTATTGAAGGCATTGATAACTGTCAGAGCAAAGCGATATAAAATGGTAATAACTTATACTAGCGCTGTGTTTGTCTCATGCCTCCATTATATCTCCATAAACCACAGCAAGACCAGTATTTTTTCTCTCTCGAAGCAATAATCCTATGTTATTTTATTCCAGAATCTGTGCCTGGTAAACACTTTGAGTGGGAATTCACACGCCTAGTTCTATCACTATGAAACACTGCACGACCAGTCCTTGTTGCCCAGCGAAACATTCAATAAAACGCTCAACTAAAGAGAAAGTAAGACAGAATCTGCAGTGTCTTGGTTCCGTAAAGTGTTTGGGTTCGATTCCCTTTTCTTCAAATGCATCCACCTCCTTGCCAATCATAATATTTCTTTCTGAAATTATCTGTGGCAGAGTACAACACCATCACAGAAGCAAGTGAAACGATAAGTCAGTTATAGGTTAATGTTTGGGGAAGTTTTTGAGTCCATTATTGAGGCCGAGGATTCAGGGTACATGAGTATGTGGTCTCCGTCGGTCGTGGTCGACCATGGTAGGAATAATCCAAATAGGACACACATGGTACATGGTAGGGCATTGAAGAATGCAGTAGAACAGAGTGATCTAGGAATAATGGTGCATAGTTCCCTGAAGGTGGAATCTCATGTGTATCGGGTGGTGAAGAAAGCTTTTGGTATGCTGGCCTTTATAAATCAGAGCATTGAGTATAGGAGTTGGGATGTAATGTTAAAATTGTACAAGGCATTGGTAAGGCCGAATTTGGAGTATTATGTACAATTCTGGTCACCGAATTATAGGAAAGATATCAACAAAATAGAGAGGGTACAGAGAAAATTTACTAGAATGTTACCTGGGTTTCAGCACCTAACTTACAGGGAAAGATTGAACAAGTTATGTCTTTATTCTTTGGAGCGTAGAAGGTTGAGGGGGGACTTGATAGAGGTATTTAAAATTATGAGGGGTATAGATAGAGTTGACGTGGGTAGGCTTTTTCCATTGAGAGTAGGTGAGATTCAAACAAGAGGACATGAGTTGAGACTTAGGGGGCAAAAGTTTAAAGGTAACATGAGGGGGAATTTCTTTACTCAGAGGGTGTGGTAGCTATGTGGAACGAGCTTCCAGTAGAAGTGGTAGAGGCAGGTTCGATATTGTCATTTAAAGCTAAATTGGATAGGTATATGGACAGGAAAGGGATGGAGGGTTATGGGCTGAGTGCGGGTCGGTGGGACTAGGTGAGAGTAAGCATTCGGCACGGACAAGAAGGGCCGAGATGGCCTGTTTCCGAGCTGTAATGGTTATATGGTTACTGCGCCTCTGGTAGTATTGGAGTAGAAAATATTATGGAGTATAAAACTTAATGCTAAAAACAATGGTGTGTTGGTATATGCTAGGGAGAGGTGGCTAGGAGCGCGCCAGCTGTGAAGTTGCTGTGTAACCAAAATTGTGTGAAATGCTAAAAGACAATGATGTGTTAATATATGCTAATCAGGTATCCAATTGAATGTAGAGACAATATGTGTTAATGAAAAGTAGCTCAGGGATATTTTGCTTTGAACTTGTCGGCTGTGTAACTAAAGCAATGTAGAGACAATATGTGTTAATGAAAAGTAGCTTAGAGATATTTTGCTTTGAACATGTCGGCTGTGTAACTAAAGCTATGTAGGAGACAAGTTGTCTGCTGTGTAATTAAAACTATGTAGTAAATAGTAACGGATGTACTGTGATATGCACCGCTTGAATATGTTAATGCAGCTAAACCAGGTTTGCTTTAAAAAGCGGCTGGGTCCAAAAATCGGGAGGCATTCAGCGACTAGCTCAATGACTGTCTCAACTTTGATTTGCAAATTAAAGTTTAACCCTTCTGGAAGAATTTTCTGCGTCTCCTGGTCATTTGAAAAGCACGAAAAACCACGACAGTAGTCACTGAAGTGAAGCTGGAGTGGCCTCTCCAGGGCGCAAGCCAGGGCAGAGTTGATATGGAGATCCGTCTGTTGCCCACGCAGTGAGACCCCCCCCCCCCCCCCCATGCTGATGACAGGTTCAAAGGAACGAGGAAAGTCGGTACGGTTTGGTGCCGGCAGCATCGCAGGAGTTGCCGTGCCGGTGCTGGGTGCATCAGTCAGCCACCTTCGGGACTCCGTCTCCAGATTTTTCCTCGGGGTTTACTCCCAAAGCCTTTCCCGTAAGCAGGTTTAGCCGCAAGGCAGCGGAGGTTTGAAATCGGAGCCTCCCTCTCCTAGATGAGCTACCATCCGTGGTTAACGAGCCCCATCTGCCCGGAGCAACTGGTTTTAAGGCGCCAGTGGCCCGCCTTTGCCCCTTCTCCTGTCAGTGAGAACAGCTCCGCTGGGCATAAGCACTATGCCACACGTGAAGGCCAGGAGTTGGACTTGGTTGTCAGAGTCTGTTTGAGACGCACGCCATGAAGAGCAGCTGTTTATTAGTTGAAGCTCGTCCCCACTACCACCCTTCGGCTTTGAATACATTTGGAGGGGTAAATGAAAACTAGTGATAAAGTAAGTCAAAGTCAGTATGGATTGTGTGATGGAAATTCTTGCATGACAGTTCCATTAGAGTTCTTAGAGGAAGTAAGAAACAGAATGGACAATGATGAGGGACCTGATGACATTTACTTAGATATTCAGAAGACATTTAATAAGACTACTTAACCAGACAAAGCCCTATGGTGTTACAGGGAAATTACTGGCACGGAAAGTCGAATGGCTGGTAGGCAGGAGGCAGCGAGTAGGAATAACGTGGGCCTTCTCTGGTTGGCTGCCAGGACCGCTGCTTTTCCCATTATTTGTCAATGATTTAGACGTCGAATTGCTGGCTTTGTGGCAAAGTTTGTGGATGATACAAAGATATGGAGAAGATCCTGAGGCAGGATTTACGAACATTTGGAGAGTCATAATATGAATGTGAATAGTAATTGTAGGGATGACTTACAACGGACTGAAAAGCTTGAGCATGTAGATATTAAGAAAGAGGATGTGCTGGAGCTTTTGGAAAGCATCAAGTTGGATAAGTCACCAGGACCGGATGAGATGTACCCCAGGCTACTGTGGGAGGCGAGGGAGGAGATTGCTGAGCCTCTGGCGATGATCTTTGCATCATCAATGGGGACGGGAGAGATTCTGGAGGATTGGAGGGTTGCGGGTGTTGTTCCATTGTTCAAGAAAGGGAGCAGAGATAGGCCAGGAAATTATAGACCAGTGAGTCTTACCTCAGTGGTTGGTAAGGTGATGGAGAAGATCCTGAGAGGCAGGATTTATGAACATTTGGAGAGGTGTAATATGATTAGGAATAGTCAGCATGGCTTTGTCAAGGGCAGGTCGTACCTAACGAGCCTGATTGAATATTTTTGAGGATGTGTCTCAACACATTGATGAAGGAAGAGCAGTAGATGTAGTGTATATGGATTTCAGCAAGGCATTTGATAAGGTACCCCATCCAAGACTTATTGAGAAAGTAAGGATTCATGGGATCCAAGGGGACATTGCTTTGTGGATCCAGAACTGGCTTGCCCACAGAAGGCAAAGAGTGGTTGTAGACGGGTCATATTCTGCATGGAGGTCGGTCACCAGTAGAGTGCCTCAGGAATGTGTACTTGGACCTCTACTCTTCGTGATTTTTATAAATGACCTGGATGAAGAAATGGAGGGCTGGGTTAGTAAATTTGCTGATGACACAAAGGTTGAGGGTGTTGTGAATACTGCGGAGGGCTGTCAGTGTTACAGTGCTGGGGAGTAGGTACAGATGAGATGTCAGGGGTAAGTTTCTTACTCAGAGAGTGGTAAGTGCGTGGAAAGGACGCAGTCGGTGCGACGGTGGTGGAGGCGGAGACGATAGGGTCTTTTAAGAGACCCCTGAATAGGTAAATGGAGCTTAGAAACAGAGAGAGCTCTGGGCAACCCTAGGTAATTTCTAAGGTAAGGACATGTTCGGCACAGTTTTGTGGGTTGAAGGCTTGTATTGTGTTGTAGGTTTTCTATGTTTCTATAAATAGAGGGGTAGGTAGTGTGTTGCCTTTAAGGCATTTGTTTAGTTTATTATATTTTCGCTTTAGTAATTCGTTTGTTATCGTTTTCTAATTAAAGTTAAGGTTGTTTTAAGTAAATTCGTTGTCTGTGATATATCGCGGCATGCGATGACATCACACCCGGTTTCGCCGCGTCTTGTGGGAAAATACCGGTTTGGAGAAACGGGAAGGACGGAGCTTATATGTGTGTGTGCAGGATCAGTGGGAGAAAGGTTTTCTTTCTACGCACTAGAAACATCAGTGAAGCAACGCCGTAAGTTCATGAGATAATCGATATGTTGAATTAAAAATGTTAACGCTGATTCTGTTAAAAGTAATGATGATTGATAAAGTTTATGTTTTTTGTTATTTAAAGAGTTGCGGATAGTTTGTGTTGAAGTGTATTTAAAGCCAGTCGATGGCGTAGGTAGATTCTGACTGTATGTTGCACTTTAATGTAATACAGTTGTTGTAGTTTTACTTTTGCAAGTATTTATGATGTAAATGTGATATCAAGAAGGAAACAAATACTGTATATATTTTGTATTGTTTTATCAACAGTTTTCACCATACGTTAATGTGGAAGAGTGAACAGTAAATGGTTAATCTTACTGGGACCGCCTCATTGACTGGTTAATGCTTGGTGTTTAGTTCAGAGTTCTTTTACACCTGAGCGAGAACACTACAGTGAAAAGGCGGCATTACCAGGTGTTTCAAGTGCTGCAATGACAACACGATCCAGCATCAGGCCGTTGTCATCCAGCGCCAGGGGCAGTAGGGCATCACCAATCAAGAGCTAAGGCAGAAGCCGCCAAGGTGCGAGCGTTGTACGCCGAACAAGAAGCAAAATTGAAAAAGGAAGCGGCTGCCAGAGAAGCCGAAAACCAGTTGGAAAAGGTAAGGATAGAGTCAGAGTTAGAAGTGCTGACGCTACACCGAGAAGCCGAAGCTACCAGGGTGGAAGCAGAGATAATAGAAAGCGCTGAAGAAATGCATGTTCTGGATGACGTAAAATCTACTTCAGAAAGGACCAGATTGGAACGCACAAGCGACTATGTCCGATCTCAAATGGACTTGAAGATTCGTTCTTCCTCTCCATACTATATGCTAACATCCCAGCTCATGAGGAGTCTCAGAGAGGCCCAATTGCATCGCATCCATCTCAGGAAGACAATTTACCCTTGCAACTCCGCGACGAATTTAATAATGAAAGGGCTGATAACAAATACTTCTCGACACCAAACTTACCAGATTTGGCGAGAAGAGAGGCAAAGGCTGAATTCGGAACAGCAAATTCCACAACAAATGTACACCCTCAGTCATATACCCGCCGATATATTCTCCCAGCCAGTATGCCACTAGCAGTTGAACCCATGGCACAGTATTTAGCACGACGAGATCTCGCCACTTCAGGACTATATCAGTTTGACGATAAACCTGAAAATTACCGTGCATGGTACTCCTCATTCGCAAACGCTATCCACGGAGTCCAGCTCAGAGCAACCCAAGAGTTGGATCTTATGACGAAATGGCTGGGAAAAGAATCTTGCGAACAGGTGAGACGCATATGTTCAGTGTACATCAACAACCCCAAGCTAGCCTTACGCAAAGCATGGGAGAGACTTCGGGAGTGCTATGCAGCCCCTGAAATTATTGAAACGGCACTATTTCGACGTCTGGAAAATGTTTCTAAGGTGTCAGCCAAGGATCACTCTAAGTTAAGAGAGCTCGGAGATTTACTCATGGAGATTCAAGGCGCCAAAGAAGATGGCTATTTAACTGGTCTATCATACCTAGATACTTCATACGGGATTAGACCAATCGTGGACGAACTTCCATTTGGGCTGCAGGAAAGGTGGGTGTCTGTTGGCTCAGAGTACAAGGAAGAGAACGATGATCGATTTCCTCCCTTTGAGTATTTCACTAGGTTTGTGTGCAAGGAGGTGAAGAATCGAGACGACCCCAGCTTCATGAGTCCAGATAGCAGTACAATTTACACCAAGCCAGTTAAATCCACTTCGAATAATTTCAACATCAATAAACCTGTCTCAGTGCGTAAAACTGAAGTCTTTACAACTAACAATGACCCTAGCAAGAACTGTCCATTAAACAACAAACCCCACCCCCTCAGAAAATGCAGAACGTTTAGGAAAAATACCCTTGAAGAGAGAATGGCCCTTCTCAAGGAGAAAAAAATATGTTTTAAATGCTGTTCCTCTACCTCTACCCTTGCTAGAGAGTGTACGATCTACGTGAAGTGTCTGGAATGTAATAGCACTAATCACGATGGGGCCATGCATCCCGGCCCGTTACCGCAAACCGACAAAGCTCCTTCACCCTCACAATAGTACGGCGGGGAAGGAAAGGCTCACTCCAGGACAACTGTTGTCAGCTCGAGCTGCACAGAAGTTTGCGGCCACGCTCAGTAAAGCCGTTCTTGTTCAAAGATCTGCCTCACTAAAGTGTACCCTAAGGGAGCCAAAGACAAGGCCATCAAAGCCTATGTAATTCTGGACGATCAGAGCAATCGCTCACTAGTCAGACCAGAGTTCTTTGACTTGTTCAACATTGAGAGTAATCAGTTCCCATACTACCTTAGAACTTGCTCAGGCAGCGTGGAAACTTATGGAAGGAAGGCAGAAGGCTTCCAGCTTGAGTCGCTGGATGGTAAAGTTGTCATCTGTCTCCCTCCGCTCTTAGAGTGCAATGAAATTTTGAATAACCGCACTGAGATCCCAACGCCAAGTGCGGTGCTACACCAGCCACATCTCCACCACATTGCCAAGCACATCCCAGAACTGGATCCAAAAGCAGAAATGCTCCTGCTATTAGGAAGAAATGTTCTCCAGGTACACAAGGTTAGGCAGCAGATCAATGGACCACACGACGCCCCCTTTGCCCAACGCCTGGATCTGGTCTGGGTGGTAATAGGAGACATGAGCCTTGGCAATGTACACAAACCGACAGTTAACACACTCAAGACCAATGTGCTAGAGAGTGGCCGCCATTCAATTTTTTAACCCTGCACAAGTTTCATGTGTATCAAGGAAGCACGACAAGGCTTTAGCAAATGTAAAGTAACCGACAAGACGCTAGGTCAGTCAGTCTTCGCTCAAACTGAGCATGATAATAAACTTGCTCCATCAGCACAAGACGCCATTTTCTTAAAAATAATGGACACCAAGGTCTTCAGAGACGAAGCAAATAATTGGGTCGCCCCACTACCTTTCAGAGAACCACGCCAGTGCTTGCCGAACAACAAAGAGCAGGCAGTCAAGCGGTTCACGTCTTCGCAAAAAACCCTGAAAAGGAAACCTGAGATGCAGCATCAATACGTAGCATTTATGAAGAAGATCTTAGCTAATGGACATGCTGAAGTAGCACCGCCACTGAGGGAAGGCGAGGAGTGCTGGTACCTCCCAACATTTGGGGTTTACCACCCAGAAAAGCCCAATCAGATCAGGGTGGTCTTTGACTCCAGTGCTCAGTGCGTTGGTATCTCCCTTAATGACGTGCTCCTTACAGGCCCCGACCTCAACAATACCCTTCTCGGGGTCTTGCTGCGCTTCCGGAAGGAGAAGGTCGCAATCTTAGCGGACATCCAGCAGATGTTCCATTGCTTCTTAGTACAGGAGGACCATCGCAATTTCCTCCGTTTCTTATGGCACAAATGTAACTTACCTCGCACTGCGGACGAATTGGCCCAGGCAAAGGACGTCATCTTTAAAGCAACTCAAAGAGCAGCTTTTGCAAGGGAGTTTACGGCCCTCCAAGCTAATAAACCAATACCAAAGGACAGCCCTTTGAGGAAATTCAACCCGGTCCTGAAGAACGATATCATTTGCATTGGAGGCCGGTTAATACACTCCCACCTTCCAGCTGCAGAAAAGAGCCCAGTAATCCTGCCCAAAGACAGCCACGTGTCCTTACTGCTCACTCGCCATCACCATGAACAGGTAAGGCATCAGGGCCGTCACCTGACGGAAGGAGCAATCAGGGCAGCGGGACTGTGGATCCTGGGAGGTAAAACACTGATCAATTCGGTACTTCACAAATGTGTAACCTGCAGGAAACTGCGAGGGAAGCTGGAAGCTCAACGTATGGTGGACCTCCCACCAGAACGCCTCGAAGCCTGCCCTCCTTTTACATATGTGGGGCTCGATGTATTTGGTCCCTGGACTATCACTACGAGACGCACCAGCGGAGGACAAGCAGAGAGCAAGCGGTGGGCAAGCATGTTCAGCTGCATGAGTTTAAGAGCGGTACACATTGAGGTAATCGAATCTTTGGATACATCCAGCTGCATTAACGCTCTCAGGCGCTTCTTTGCGCTAAGAGGCCCTGCAAAGCAGTTAAGGTCTGATTGCGGCACGAACTTTGTTGGAGCGTCCAAGGAGCTCGGGATGGAGAAGACGGTGCAAAGGTACCTCAGTCAGCAGGGATGCAACTGGGAGTTAAACACACCACACGCCTCTCACATGGGAGGCGCATGGGAGCGGATGATTGGTATCGCCAGAAGAATTCTTGATTCAATGTTTCTGCAGCAACGCACCCGACTAACCCACGAGGTACTGTGCACACTAATGGCAGAGGTTTCAGCCATTATAAATGCACGACCACTCTTACCTGTGTCTTCTGACCCGGAAAACCCCTTCATACTCTCGCCATCAATGCTCCTTACGCAGAACCACTCCTACCTGTGTCTTCTGACCCGGAAAACCCCTTCATACTCTCGCCATCAATGCTCCTTACGCAGAAGGCAGGAGCTCCCCCTCCACCTGGGGACTTCTCAGATAAGGATTTGTACACAAAGCAATGGAGACAGGTTCAGGCTCTCGCAAATCAGTTCTGGTCCCGTTGGAAACATGAATATCTACCTTCTGTTGCAACACAGACAAAAGTGGACAGAACCTCGCAGGAATCTTCAAGTTGGAGATTTAGTCCTGCTCAGGGACAAGCAAATCGACCGCAACTGCTGGCCAATGGCCAGAATCACTGCCACATTCCCTGGTAGGGATGGACATGTCAGGAAGGTTGAGTTGAAAACTTCTGACCAAGGTGATGTGAAAACTTACCAAAGGCCAGTTGCAGAAGTCATTCTACTTCTCCCTAAGGACTGATTTAGAGACTGAAGTTTTGTATTATGTTCATTGTGACCTTACGAAGGTCAGGCGGGGAGTGTGTTGCCTTTCAGGCATTTGTTTAGTTTATTATATTTTCGCTTTAGTAATTCGTTTGTTATCGTTTTCGAGTTAAAGTTAAGGTTGTTTAAAGTAAATTCGCTGTCTGTGATATATCGCGGCATGCGATGACGTCACACCCGGTTTCTCCGCGTCTTGTGGGAAAATACCGGTTTGGAGAAACGGGAAGGAGGGGGCTTATGTGTGCAGGACCAGCGCGAGAAAAGTTTTCTTTCTACGCACTAGAAACATCAGTGAAGCAACGCCGTAAGTTCATGAGATAATCGATATGTTGAATTAAAAATGTCAACGCTGATTCTGTTAAAAATAATGATGATTGATAAAGTTTATGTTTTTTGTTATTTAAAGTGTTGCGGATAGTTTGTGTTGAAGTGTATTTAAAGCCAGTCGTTGGAGTAGGTAGATTCTGACTGTATGTTGCACTTTAATGTAATATAGTTGTAGTTTTACTTTTGCAAGTATTTATGTTGTAAATGTGATGTCAAGAAGGAAACAAATGCTGTATATATTTTGTATTGTTTTATCAACAGTTTTCACCATACGTTAATGTGGAAGAGTGAACAGTAAACGGTTAATCTTACTGGGACCGCCTCATTGACTGGTTTATGCTTGGTGTTTAGTTCAGAGTTCTTTTATACCTGTGCGAGAACACTACAGGCAGTGCTGAGGAAACACTGCTATTGCAACAGGACAAACATATTGGAAGAATGGGCAATAACCTGTCAGATGAAATACAGTGTGGGGCAGGGTATGATAAATAGAAATAAAATTCAAACATCAGATGTGCAAAGGGTCTTAGGTGTCCTCGTGCACGATGGTTAGTGCACAGATTGAGTCCGTGGAAAAGAAAGGAAAAGCAATTTTGAATTGATTTCAAGAGGACTGGAATATATTTTTTAAAAAGCAAAGAGATAATGCTGAAGCATTATAAGACACTACTCAGGCCACATTTTGGGTATTGTCAACAGTTTTAGGCCCCTTATCTCGGAAAGCGTGTATTGGCTTTGGAGGGTGTCCAGAGGAGGTTCTCGGCGATGATTCCAAGAATGAAGGGGTTAACGTATCAGGAGCGTTTGGCAGCTTTGGGTCTGTACTCATCGGAATTGAGAGGAATGCGGGGGAATCTAATTAAACCCTACCGAGTCTTGAAAGGACTGAATAAGGTGGAAGTAGAGAGGATAGGATGCTTCCTCTGCCGGGAGTACCTAGAACTGAGGGCACAGCCTGCAAAGCGAGGGGTGAGCTTTAGGACGGGAGTCAGGATAATTATTTTTAGCCACAGCGTGGTCAGTCTGTGACAGTCCCAGAGGGATTTGGTGAGAGGGCAAGTGTATTACGTTGAATGGTATCCGAGATCATTCATGATGAAAGGACAGAACAATTTTGAACGGGCGAGTGACTGAATTCTGCTCCTCTGTCTTACGCTCTTGTAAGGCGACCAACTATGGTTATGATGAGGGGCCTGCAGCCAAGGCCCCAGGACTGACGTACAATCAAAAAGAGCCTTTGCTACAGACAACCTGAATGGCTCCTCTAGTTACTATCATGGAGGAAGGAGCAGAGACAGGAAACCAAAACCACAATGTAACAGGCAATACACCACATGGGATACAGCAGCTTAGGGATATTGCTCAGGACATCGGGACATACGTGCATACGTTCCGTGCAGGGAACTGTTCCAAGCAATTAGTTACCACAAAACAATATATGAACTAGATGGTGCCGGACGAAGAAAGTAGATTATAAAGAGCTTAAAGATCATTTAGATCCAGAACCCACAAATAAATGTCTCATAGCACCGGCGAATCTAAAAACAAATGTTGGAACTGATTGAGACCCGACGCGTACTGAGGCATGGACAAATGATTGGATCACGGTGGAAGGAAGTGCGGGAGCTAGGTTTTAACTTCAGACTACTCCAGCGGCAGCTAGAGTGTTTCCCCTCTGAATGACACAGAACATCGTGGGGGGGGGGGGGGGGGGGAAATGCGGGTCAGGACAGAAACCCGCAGAGAGACTTCAGAAGGGAAGTAACACAGCGCTGGAAAGCGCCTTTGTCCTATCGGGGAGGCTTTGTCCTGTCGGGGACCGTACACTACTCAAATCCGCTGAATCAGATGTGGTCCGTGGCTCGTTATGCTCGAAACTGTACGGCACCCAGCTCGTGCAATTTAAATGATAATGCAAATCAGAGACTGACGTTACAGAAGCGTCACAATGCGCTGCAATTTTAGTTCGCTACGTACCCCGTAGCGAGTTAAAAGGACCAGCAGAAGTAGAACACACCTGGAGTCTGAGTCTTCTGTTAACAAACACTATTTTATTAATATCTACGTAATAAAGTAATATAAAACAAGATAAGGCAAAAAGGTTAGCAGAGTTTATGCACATATAAGTGTGTAAATAAAGTTCCCAAGCTTCTTCAAGCTCAGGTAGTAAATGATACAGTATTACGTTGGTATAGGAATGAAGTCAGTTCAGTTCGTGATATTGAGTTGAACAGATTGAGGAGACAGAGAGAGAGAAATAGAGAGAGGGGGAAGGAGAGAGAGAGATGAGAGAGAGAGAGGGGGGCGAGAGAGAGAGAGAGAGAGAGAGAGAGAGAGAGAGAGAGAGAGAGAGAGAGAGTGAGAGAGAGAGAGAGAGAGAGAGAGGGAGAGAGAGTGAGAGAAAGAGAGGTGATTGAGGGAGAGAGAGTGAGAGAAAGAGAGGTGATTTGTTTTCCAAGTACGCCAATGTCGTAGATTCTTCCATGTCATCCTGCTGCTATGAAGTCTTGTTGAAGTCACCGACTGTGGCCCCACAAAAAGGGACCGTCTTTGTGCGGTGAAGCTATCAACCCAGGCAAGGGTTAGAATCTTGTGCAGCGGGATCGGGGACTTCCTGTCAGATCGCCGGCAGGTGGCAACAGTGAGCTCCCTCACCTCTACCCCTCTGACCCTCAACACCATTGCCCCTCAGAGCTATGTACTAAGCCCCTTCCGTTACTCTATGTATGCCATGACTGTGTCGGCTCCTACAGTTCCGGTCTGCTAATTAAATTTGCTGACGACACTACACTGATTGGCCTAATCTCAAATGATAATGAGGCAGCCCACAGAGAGGAAGTCATCACCCTGACTCAGTGGTGTCAAGAAAACAACCTCTCCCTCAAAGTTGCAAACACAAGGGAGTGTTGGCTGTGGACTACAGGATGAATGGAGAGAGGCTGACCCCTATAGACATCAGTGGATCTGGGGTTGAGAGGGTGAACAGCTTTAAGTTCCTCAGCATAAACATCACCGAGGATCTCACGTGGTCTATACATACCGCCTCTCTGGTGAAAAAGGCACAACAACGTCTCTTTCACCTTAGACGTTTGAAGAAGAGGTTTGGTTCTGACAAAGGGTCTCGATCCAAAACGTTGACTGCTTCTTTCAACAGATGCTGCCCAACCTGCTGAGTTCATCCAGCTTTTTTGTACGTCTTGACTGCATCACTGCCTGGTATAGGAACTGTACTTCCCTCAATTGCAGGGCTCCACCGAGTAGAACGCAGAGCCCAGCGAATCTATAGATGTGAACTTCCCACTATTCAGGACATTCACAAAGACGGGTGTGTAAAACCAGCCCGAAGAGTGATTGGAGACCTGAGTCTCCCCAGCTACAACTGTTCCAGCTGCTGCCATCCGGGAAATGGTACCGCAGCATAAAAGCCAGGACCAACAAACTCCGGGACAGCTTCTTCCACCAGGCCATCAGACTGCTTAATTCATGCTGACACAACTGTTATATTGACTAACCTGCTGTGCATAATATTTATTAGAAATTATCATAAATGCACATTGCACATTTGAACGGAAACGTAACGTAAAGATTGTTACTAGTCGTGTATATGAAGGATGTAAGTAATGAAGTCAATTCAAATTCATAAATTTGAATCCCCAATCCAAATTGTCCCTTGAGGGGCATAAGAAAGTAGATGAGCTGAGAAGGCTGGAGAAGCAAGTTGCTTTGGATGGCGCAGGAATGTCAGCCGCAGACTGGGGAGACAGGAAGTCAGAAGGAACAAAAGACTGAGAATATCGATGCACCCAAGGAGCAAGGGGAAAACACAGAACGAAAGGAAATGTAAAGAAATGAGCCCTCTGATATACCAGATTAGCAGAGTGGCTTTGGAAAAATGGACTAAATATATGGACTTAAATTGATTTATGATTGAATTTTTAAATTGGAAATAAGAAAAAAAAATGGCAGGTTTATTCAATATGATGAGACTACTGTAGAATTGTGAGTACAACCTCATAGGAGCGGCACCAGAGTCTAATTATAGTGAGACCCATGGCATTACAAAGGGGTAGGATCAGGGTGATTATGCGCATGGAATTTTTCACATTGGTGCCGGGGTACCAGCAGAGGCAGGTACATTTTAACCTAACTGAAATAATGGTGCCTGAATGGTGCTTATCTACAACGAGACGTTTTCTTGGAAGAAAACTAAGCAGGAGTAAGTTTAAAGCGGTCAACATGGAAAACGACTGGAATATTGGAATTAGTGGAAGTATGTTATTGATCACGGTTTTCAACGGTCAATGCTTTAGCTATTCCCTGTGATTGGGGGAAGTACGTGTCCCACACCAGGCAGTGATGCAGCCAACAATAGGAAACTAGATACAGTCCCTACAGCGGTAAATGCGGAACACGAGAGAAAAAGATCGGAATCATATGGAGACTAATGAAATTTATCACAGTGCATCACAGGTAATTCTACAGCGGTAAATGCGGAACACTAGAGAAAAAGATCGGAATCAGATACAGACTAATTAAGTTTATCGCAGGGCATCAGAGGTAATTCTGGATTGTTAGATTTTTGAAGTCGTTCAAGATACAACAAATTTGATAATTAACCATTAGACCATATCTCTAAGCGGAAGTATCACGCTGACAACTGTGCTACATATACTAGCCGTTTGCTCGCCATGATTCGTCCGAAATTATTACACAATCAATGACCAAATTTGGTATCAGAGGAGCAACAAAAATAGGGGTTGGGAGAAAGTGTCATTGTGGCATCGCAGAAGGCTGAACTAACCGAGTTTACTGTACTGTACTGGGTACATGTGAATATGGTAAAGGAAGATTTTATGCCTATGTGGTATTTCTTTTCCCTGACACGGAAATAGTTTAACCTACTCTTTGAAAATAATCCACAATGTGGGTAAATGTCGCTGGAAGACATTGATATTCTTAAGTAATCCACCAACACATGCTATTGTCATGAATGTTCCCGGGAAAAGGATAGATTCATCAAAACGACATAAAAGGGGAAAACCACCGGGCTTGTCCAGAAGAGATGACAGAACAGACACTTCTGCATTGCGGTTTCAGTACTCATGAGAATTGTTCATTCTCTATTCCGCCTGTAAATTTCTTACCATGTGCGTTGGTGGGACAGGCATGTAATAGCAACAGCAGACACGAGACCAAGGGATGGAAAGTGTCCTTCGGAAAGTCACAATGCTGCAATTGGAAGCGTAGCATAGACTTGGCTATTGCAGGGCAAACCTTGTCTCAGCTGACAATAAATTTGGTGATGAAGGAGAACCTTACAATCCAATGAACTCATACAGGTCGATATTTGTGGGGCTCAGATTTTACTGAGTTGCCACCGATTCCTCATTTGACTTCTGACGGGTTGTGGAGAAGGCAAAGGAGATAACCCACCAAAGGACTAAGCACACAGAAAATATTAAGGCATGCTGATAAAGCAAATGTAATGGTGAGTGGCTCAGACACGTGGGATAAGTTTTGTAGTTGGGGATCAAATGTTCAAGGGTGAGGATACTATCGTATGCAGCGGTAATATCAATTTTATGTACGATGATAATGGGAATGTTTAATGTGTATCACCTTAGACAGTTGAAGGCTGCAGTTGTGAAAAGGAAACAGGATGATGATTTTGTAATGTAGAGAAGACGACTGTGTGTACAGCGTGTATGAATTCAGTAAGTAAATGGTACTTTTATCTTTGTGTAATATAAGTTTCGCACAACTGCTGGGGGGTTCTGGCAGCCCTATGAGTAGTTAATAGAATAGAGGATGATAGTGATCCTAAGATACATATCGTTTCATCAAGAGGAGCTCGATCTTGAGCAGAAAGACGTACAGTCCGCAAATCAGTGAATTCGAATGAATGAAAGACAGTGGAAGCAGACAGACCAATTGCCTTTGTTCTTGCCATGAGGGAGGAGATGGAGCCCTCCATCGTATGAAGAGGGGGCTTCCATTTTGTCCGTTAGTCGCTCGGCCTGATCAGTGTTTTAATAAAAGACATAACGATAATCTGCCGGACTAGAGATCTCTTCCAAATAAAACCAAGGTGTTCGTTGGTTCGATATGACTTGTAGGTCTTTCACTGTTGGAGTCTCTATCTATTCTGTGCAATTCGGGCTGATTGCTGATTGAGAACAAACACCCATAAACTACGGATTGTCACTTAGGGCAATCAATGGATGCTGGACTGGAGCAGAGCCCAAAAAAATGGTGTTAAACGTCAGACATATGACCTACAGCCAATGACGCAGGAATGCAATATCTGAGTTGGTAAGAAGTGGATATAAAAGTAGGTGCTTCAAGAAAGCTTGCGGCGGTGACTCTGCAGGAGACCAACTGTCGCGGATGGGAGGTGCCCCACGGACACGTGAAGATTCGAAACGGGACTACAAGGGACACGTAGTGAGCAGCCGCAACCCGTTTTTAACTGGTGTTATATGTTCTGTGCTTTGAATCTTCATGGAAGAACAGGAAAACTTTTTGGTGTGCACATAGGCATTGGTGACGTAAGCTGACTTGTTCTGCCCTTGACACTATATAACACTTGAGGGTAAATACACATACAATGCTCTTCATGTCCCACTGATCATCATTACAAGGGGTTAATCTGGAAAGAGCACGTTGCAAAATTGAGCTCCAAACTGGCTTGTAGTCTGAGGCAGACTTTGATGGCTGAGGTTTGTTCTGCGATTCCACAATGCACACCACTTGGACTTCATTGTCAAAGGGAACAGGGCCGAATGCAGATCAACGTTCTCCAGGTAATCTGAAAAATTTAATCGTCAACCATGTATTGCAATAGTTGCACCACCAAGAAAATGAAACACATTATTGACGCGACATCAAATGTTCATCTGACTTACCACTCGGTTCGAGGGTCTGCGGGAACTACCATGTGCAATGCTTGCCCGATGCGGCACCTGAGCCACGAGGACAATGGCTGCAGGTACACAGTCAATACCCGCGGTAGTTCCATTCCGTTTTAGATCCAGATATATCATTCCTTCTCCACTGTTCTTTGTCCTAAGCCTTTCCGTCCATCGCGGATAAAACAGATAACCAGTACGTTCTCAGGGGGAAGCTGAGATTGGTAATAAATGCCACCTCGGCAGCCCCGCGGAAACCAAAATAAATCATCAAATAAAAACAATTGTCACGGCTGAATGTTGATCAGCTAACCACCAGTGCGAATGGGGCCATTGCTGACAATAATACAAGTCGGTGCATGAACTGGGAGAAAGCATACTCGGAACTAGAGAGCTGTTTACGTATTCTCGCTGACAGAAATTCATGAGAAAAGAGGCGTTAAAACGAAATGCACTCCTGGCAGAGCGCAGTGCACATCTGTATTGCACAAAGGGTCTGAGCAGCAAAGCCATGGTATCTTGCTAGGATGTTGTCCAATGTACCGGGGTCTACAGATCAGTACTGGTTGCTGCAGGAAAAAAATCTCAGGAGCAGCAGACAGAATAGATCAGGCCGACTCAGAGAATTGTTTCAGACTTTATTACGTGATATCATGGAGAGTCTCCTTCCACCTAAGAGCGGTGCTCAGGAACTCTGCTTATCTTGCAGTCCCGCTTCATTATATAGGCACAGCTTACGTGACTAAAAGTACTTAACAGTAACGTTGCTTTCCTGTGAACTTCGGACTATATTGTAACAAACAACTTCGGACTAATTTTTAACAAAGAGCATAACGTGAACGTGGTGCCGAAACATTTTTGTTTAGACTTTAGCGAGAACTTCTAGCTAAATTCTAAGACTTGAAGGACTTCAGCTAAATTTTAAGAGCATTCACAAGCGATTAGGTTAACCCCTACATATCCAAAGAGTCTTTAAATTCTTCAATAATTGCCTCGTTGTTGATCTTTTCAGATCAACACTCCTCATGACATATCTCCTCCTCTTCCTCACAGGGGGGTTCATGTCCCTGCGGAAAAGGTCTTTCTTTGCCAGGATGTAGCTCCTCTCCCCACCAGTTTCACCTACTCCACCTTTCTCTCGCCATCTGGGGTAACATAGGGACATTTTCAGGTCCGAGTAAGGCTCGTTCCATTAACTGGTAACAACACGATCGTAATGCTCCTCACACACAGCACCCTAAAACACATACCATTACTACTATAATTATCCCATGGGTAATCCAGCTTCCCGAGCCAGAAAACTATCCCTCTATTATTTCCCACCATTTCGTTCCCGAAGCAAAATTTCATAAGCTGTTTTCCTGTCTTCCTAAGCTCCCCAATCTTTCCCCTTATGGGTTAACTAAAGTTAGCTTTGTTTTCTGAGGCACCAGGAATGTAAGTCCAACATTGCTGCCCTACCACGGCGCATGCTCCTCCTTTTTCGGCTAAGAGCAGGTCCAGGCCGTTCTACTTTGCAAGGCTACCGTCCTAAGGGCAACCACCTCTGTTAGGGTCAGTCTTTCACTTGCGTCTGCACGTCAGTTGGGGCATTAGCAGTGTCACTGGCCAATTTCTCTCGAGCGGCTGCCATTTTAACAGTTTCTCCATGGGCTGAATGACATAATTCAGTTCCTATGTCTGATGATAGAATGGAGGATCAGACTTCATGGGCCGAATAACATAATACTGTTCCTATGTCTGATGATAGAATGGGGGATCAGACGCCATGGGCCGAATGACATAATACTGTTCCTATGTCTGATGATAGAATGAAGGAGACTCCAAGGGCCGAATGACATAATACTGTTCCTATGTCTGATGATAGAATGGAGGTGCAGACTCCATGGGCTGAATGACATAATACTGTTCCTATGTCTGATGATAGAATGGGGGATCAGACTCCATGGGCCTTATGACATAATTCTGTTCCTATGTCTGATGATAGAATGGAGGATACTCCATGGGCTGAATGACATAATACTGTTCCTATGTCTGATGATAGAATGGAGGAGACTCCATGGGCCGAATGACATAATACTGTTCCTATGCCTGATGATAGAATGGAGGTGCAGACTCCATGGGCTGAATGACATAATACTGTTCCTATGTCTGATGATAGAATGGGGGATCAGACTCCATGGGCCTTATGACATAATACTGTTCCTATGTCTGATGATAGAATGGAGGAGACTCCATGGGCTGAATGACATAATACAGTTCCTATGTCTGATGATAGAATGGAGGTGCAGACTCCATGGGCCGAATGACATAATACTGTTCCTATGTCGGTTGATAGAATGGGGAAGCATACTCCATGGGCTGAATGACATAATACTGTTCCTATGTCTGATGATAGAATGGAGGAGACTCCATGGGCCGAATGACATAATACTGTTCATATGTCGGTTGATAGAATGGGGAAGCATACTCCATGGGCTGAATGACATAATACTGTTCCTATGTCTGATGATAGAATGGAGGATCAGACTCCATGGGTCGAATGTCATAATACTGTTCCTATGTCTGATGATAGAATGGGGGATCAGACTCCATGGGCCGAATGACATAATACTGTTCCTATCTCTGATGATAGAATGGAGGAGACTCCATGGGCCGAAACACATAATACTGTTCGATGTCTGATGATAGAATGGAGGATCAGACTCCATGGGCCGAATGACATAATACTGTTCCTATGTCTGATGATAGAATGGAGGTGCAGACTCCATGGGCCGAATGAAATAATACCGTTCCTATGTCTGATGATAGAATGGGGGATCAGACTCCATGGGCCGAATGACATAATTCAGTTCCTATGTCTGATGATAGAATGGGGGAGACTCCATGGGCCGAATGACATAATACTGTTCCTGTGTCTGATGATGGAATGGAGGAGACTCCATGGGCCGAATGGCATAATACTGTTCCTGTGTCTGATGATGGAATGGAGGATCAGACTCCATGGGCCGAATGACATAATACTGTTCCTATGTCTGATGATAGAATGGAGGATCAGACTCCATGGGCCGAATGACATAATACTGTTCCTGTGTCTGATAATAGAATGGAGGATCAGACTTCATGGGCCGAATAACATAATACTGTTCCTGTGTCTGATGATAGAATTGAGGAGACTCCATGGGCCGAATGGCATAATACTGTTCCTGTGTCTGATGATAGAATGGAGGATCAGACTCCATGGGCCGAATGACATAATACTGTTCCTATGTCTGATGACAGAATGGGGGATCAGACTCCATGGGCCGAATGAACTAATTCTGTTCCTATGTCTGATGAAAGAATGGAGGAGACTCCATGGGCCTAATGACATAATACTGTTCCTATGTCTGATGATAGAATGGAGGAGAGTCCATGGGCTGAATGACATAATACTGTTCCTAGGTCTGATGATAGAATGGAGGTGCAGACTCCATGGGCCGAATGACATAATACTGTTCCTATGTCTGATGATAGAATGGAGGAGACTCCATGGGTTGAATGACATAATACTTTTCCTATGTCTGATGATAGAATGGAGGAGACTCCATGGGCCGAATGACATAATACTGTTCCTATGTCTGATGATAGAATGGAGATGCAGACTCCATGGGCCGAATGACATAATACTGTTCCTGTGTCTGATGATAGAATGAAGGAGACTCCATGGGCCGAATGACATAATTCTGTTCCTATGTCGGATGATAGAATGGGGAAGCATACTCCATGGGCTGAATGACATAATACTGTACCTATGTCTGATGATAGAATGGGGGATCAGACTCCATGGGCCGAATGACATAATACTGTTCCTATGTCTGATGATAGAATGGAGGAGACTCCATGGGCCTAATGACATAATACTGTTCCTATGTCTGATGATAGAATGGAGGAGACTCCATGGGCCTAATGACATAATACTGTTCCTATGTCTGATGATAGAATGGAGGAGACTCCATGGGCCTAATGACATAATACTGTTCCTATGTCTGATGATAGAATGGAGGAGACACCATGGGCTGAATGACATAATACTGTTCCTATGTCTGATGATAGAATGGAGGATCAGACTCCATGGGTCGAATGACATAATACTGTTCCTATGTCTGATGATAGAATGGAGGATCAGACTCCATGGGCCGAATGACATAATTCTGTTCCTATGTCTGATGATAGAATGGAGGATGAGACTCCATTGGCTGAATGACATAATACTGTACCTATGTCTGATGATAGAATGGGGGAATCAGACTCCATGGGCCGAATGACATAATACTGTTCCTATGTCTGATGATAGAATGGAGTATCAGACTCCATGGGCCGTATGACATAATTCTGTTCCTATGTCTGATGATAGAATGGAGGATGAGACTCCATGGGCTGAATGACATAATACTGTACCTATGTCTGATGATAGAATGGGGGATCAGACTCCATGGGCCGAATGACATAATACTGTTCCTATGTCTGATGATAGAATGGAGTATCAGACTCCATGGGCCGAATGACATAATTCTGTTCCTATGTCGGATGATAGAATGGGGAAGCATACTCCATGGGCTGAATGACATAATACTGTACCTATGTCTGATGATAGAATGGGGGATCAGACTCCATGGGTCGAATGACATAATACTGTTCCTATGTCTAATGATAGAATGGAGGTGCAGAGTCCATGGGCCTAATGACCTAATACTGTTCCTTTCTCTGATGATAGAATGGAGGTGCAGACACCATGGGCCAAATGACATAATACTGTTCCTATGTCTGATGATAGAATGCAGGAGACTCCATGGGCCGAATGACATAATACTGTTCCTGTGTCTGATGATAGAATGGAGGATCAGACTTCATGGGCCGAATAACATAATACTGTTCCTGTATCTGATGATAGAATGGAGGATCAGACTTCATGGGCCGAATGACATAATACTGTTCCTATGTCTGGTGATAGAATGGAGGAGACTCCATGGGCCTAATGACATAATACTGTTCCTATGTCTGATGATAGAATGGAGGAGACTCCATGGGCCTAATGACATAATACTGTTCCTGTGTCTGATAATAGAATGGAGGAGACTCCATGGGCCGAATGACATAATACTGTTCCTATGTCTGATGATAGAATGGAGGAGACTCCATGGGCCTAATGACATAATACTGTTCCTATGTCTGATGATAGAATGGAGGAGACTCCATGGGCTGAATGACATAATACTGTTCCTAGGTCTGATAATAGAATGGAGGAGACTCCATGGGCCGAATGACATAATACTGTTCCTATGTCTGATGATAGAATGGAGGAGACTCCATGGGCCTAATGACATAATACTGTTCCTATGTCTGATGATAGAATGGAGGAGAGTCCATGGGCTGAATGACATAATACTGTTCCTAGGTCTGATGATAGAATGGAGGTGCAGACTCCATGGGCCGAATGACATAATACTGTTCCTATGTCTGATGATAGAATGGAGGAGACTCCATGGGTTGAATGACATAATACTTTTCCTATGTCTGATGATAGAATGGAGGAGACTCCATGGGCCGAATGACATAATACTGTTCCTATGTCTGATGATAGAATGGAGATGCAGACTCCATGGGCCGAATGACATAATACTGTTCCTGTGTCTGATGATAGAATGAAGGAGACTCCATGGGCCGAATGACATAATTCTGTTCCTATGTCGGATGATAGAATGGGGAAGCATACTCCATGGGCTGAATGACATAATACTGTACCTATGTCTGATGATAGAATGGGGGATCAGACTCCATGGGCCGAATGACATAATACTGTTCCTATGTCTGATGATAGAATGGAGGAGACTCCATGGGCCTAATGACATAATACTGTTCCTATGTCTGATGATAGAATGGAGGAGACTCCATGGGCCTAATGACATAATACTGTTCCTATGTCGGATGATAGAATGGGGAAGCATACTCCATGGGCTGAATGACATAATTCAGTTCCTATGTCTGATGATAGAATGGAGGATCAGACTTCATGGGCCGAATAACATAATACTGTTCCTATGTCTGATGATAGAATGGGGGATCAGACGCCATGGGCCGAATGACATAATACTGTTCCTATGTCTGATGATAGAATGAAGGAGACTCCAAGGGCCGAATGACATAATACTGTTCCTATGTCTGATGATAGAATGGAGGTGCAGACTCCATGGGCTGAATGACATAATACTGTTCCTATGTCTGATGATAGAATGGGGGATCAGACTCCATGGGCCTTATGACATAATTCTGTTCCTATGTCTGATGATAGAATGGAGGAGACTCCATGGGCTGAATGACATAATACTGTTGCTATGTCTGATGATAGAATGGAGGAGACTCCATGGGCCGAATGACATAATACTGTTCCTATGCCTGATGATAGAATGGAGGTGCAGACTCCATGGGCTGAATGACATAATACTGTTCCTATGTCTGATGATAGAATGGGGGATCAGACTCCATGGGCCTTATGACATAATACTGTTCCTATGTCTGATGATAGAATGGAGGAGACTCCATGGGCTGAATGACATAATACTGTTCCTATGTCTGATGATAGAATGGAGGTGCAGACTCCATGGGCCGAATGACATAATACTGTTCCTATGTCGGTTGATAGAATGGGGAAGCATACTCCATGGGCTGAATGACATAATACTGTTCCTATGTCTGATGATAGAATGGAGGAGACTCCATGGGCCGAATGACATAATACTGTTCATATGTCGGTTGATAGAATGGGGAAGCATACTCCATGGGCTGAATGACATAATACTGTTCCTATGTCTGATGATAGAATGGAGGATCAGACTCCATGGGTCGAATGTCATAATACTGTTCCTATGTCTGATGATAGAATGGGGGATCAGACTCCATGGGCCGAATGACATAATACTGTTCCTATCTCTGATGATAGAATGGAGGAGACTCCATGGGCCGAAACACATAATACTGTTCGATGTCTGATGATAGAATGGAGGATCAGACTCCATGGGCCGAATGACATAATACTGTTCCTATGTCTGATGATAGAATGGAGGTGCAGACTCCATGGGCCGAATGAAATAATACCGTTCCTATGTCTGATGATAGAATGGGGGATCAGACTCCATGGGCCGAATGACATAATTCAGTTCCTATGTCTGATGATAGAATGGGGGAGACTCCATGGGCCGAATGACATAATACTGTTCCTGTGTCTGATGATGGAATGGATGAGACTCCATGGGCCGAATGGCATAATACTGTTCCTGTGTCTGATGATGGAATGGAGGATCAGACTCCATGGGCCGAATGACATAATACTGTTCCTATGTCTGATGATAGAATGGAGGATCAGACTCCATGGGCCGAATGACATAATACAGTTCCTGTGTCTGATAATAGAATGGAGGATCAGACTTCATGGGCCGAATAACATAATACTGTTCCTGTGTCTGATGATAGAATTGAGGAGACTCCATGGGCCGAATGGCATAATACTGTTCCTGTGTCTGATGATAGAATGGAGGATCAGACTCCATGGGCCGAATGACATAATACTGTTCCTATGTCTGATGACAGAATGGGGGATCAGACTCCATGGGCCGAATGAACTAATTCTGTTCCTATGTCTGATGAAAGAATGGAGGATCAGACTCTATGGGCCGAATGACATAATACTGTTCCTATGTCTGATGATAGAATGGAGGAGCAGACTCCATGGGCCGAATGACATAATACTGTTCCTATGTCTGATGATAGAATGGAGGAGACTCCATGGGCCGAATGACATAATACTGTTCCTATGTCTGATGATAGAATGGAGGAGACTCCATGGGCCTAATGACGTAATACTGTTCCTATGTCTGATGATAGAATGGAGGAGACTCCATGGGCCGAATGACATTATACTGATCCTATGTCTGATGATAGAATGGAGGATCTGACTCCATGGGCCTAATGACATAATACTGTTCCTATGTCGGATGATAGAATGGGAGATCAGACTCCATGGGCCGAATGACATAATACTGTTCCTATGTCTGATGATAGAATGGAGGAGACTCCATGGGCCGAATGACATAATACTGTTCCTATGTCTGATGATAGAATGGAGGATCAGACTCCATGGGCCGAATGACATAATACTGTTCCTATGTCTGATGATAGAATGGAATCAGACTCCATGGGCCGAATGACATAATAGTGTTCCTATGTCTGATGATAGAATGGAGGATCAGACTCCATGGGTCGAATGACATAATACTGTTCCTATGTCTGATGATAGAATGGGGGTTCAGACTCCTTGGGCCGAATGATAAAATACTGTTCCTATGTCTGATGATAGAATGGAGGTGCAGACTCCATGGGCCGAATGACATTATACTGTTCCTATGTCTGATGATAGAATGGGGGATCAGACTCCATGGGCCTTATGACATAATACTGTTCCTATGTCTGATGATAGAATGGAGGAGACTCCATGGGCTGAATGACATAATACTGTTCCTATGTCTAATGATAGAATGGAGGTGCAGAGTCCATGGGCCTAATGACCTAATACTGTTCCTTTCTCTGATGATAGAATGGAGGTGCAGACACCATGGGCCGAATGACATAATACTGTTCCTATGTCTGATGATAGAATGCAGGAGACTCCTTGGGCCGAAAGACATAATACTGTTCCTGTGTCTAATGATAGAATGGGGGATCAGACTCCATGGGCCGAATGACATAATACTGTTCCTATGTCTGATGATAGAATGGGGGATCAGACTCCATGGGTCGAATGACATAATACTGTTCCTATGTCTGATGATAGAATGGGGGATCAGACTCCATGGGCAGAATGACATAATACTGTTCCTATGTCTGATGATAGAATGGAGGATCAGACTCCATGGGCCTAATGACATAATACTGTTCCTATGTCTGATGATAGAGTGGAGGAGACTCCATGGGCCGAATGACATAATACTGTTCCTGTGTCTGATGATCGAATGGAGGATCAGACTTCATGGGCCGAATAACATAATACTGTTCCTGTATCTGATGATAGAATGGAGGAGACTCCATGGGCCGAAACACATAATACTGTTCGATGTCTGATGATAGAATGGAGGATCAGACTCCATGGGCCGAATGACATAATACTGTTCCTATGTCTGATGATAGAATGGAGGTGCAGACTCCATGGGCCGAATTAAATAATACCGTTCCTATGTCTGATGATAGAATGGGGGATCAGACTCCATGGGCCGAATGACATAATTCAGTTCCTATGTCTGATGATAGAATGGGGGAGACTCCATGGGCCGAATGACATAATACTGTTCCTGTGTCTGATGATGGAATGGAGGAGACTCCATGGGCCGAATGGCATAATACTGTTCCTGTGTCTGATGATAGAATGGAGGATCAGACTCCATGGGCCGAATGACATAATACTGTTCCTATGTCTGATGATAGAATGGAGGATCAGACTCCATGGGCCGAATGACATAATACTGTTCCTGTGTCTGATGATAGAATGGAGGATCAGACTTCATGGGCCGAATAACATAATACTGTTCCTGTGTCTGATGATAGAATTGAGGAGACTCCATGGGCCGAATGGCATAATACTGTTCCTGTGTCTGATGATAGAATGGAGGATCAGACTCCATGGGCCGAATGACATAATACTGTTCCTATGTCTGATGACAGAATGGGGGATCAGACTCCATGGGCCGAATGACCTAATTCTGTTCCTATGTCTGATGAAAGAATGGAGGATCAGACTCTATGGGCCGAATGACATAATACTGTTCCTATGTCTGATGATAGAATGGAGGAGCAGACTCCATGGGCCGAATGACATAATACTGTTCCTATGTCTGATGATAGAATGGAGGAGACTCCATGGGCCGAATGACATAATACTGTTCCTATGTCTGATGATAGAATGGAGGAGACTCCATGGGCCTAATGACGTAATACTGTTCCTATGTCTGATGATAGAATGGAGGAGACTCCATGGGCCGAATGACATTATACTGATCCTAAGTCTGATGATAGAATGGAGGATCTGACTCCATGGGCCTAATGACATAATACTGTTCCTATGTCGGATGATAGAATGGGAGATCAGACTCCATGGGCCGAATGACATAATACTGTTCCTATGTCTGATGATAGAATGGAGGAGACTCCATGGGCCGAATGACATAATACTGTTCCTATGTCTGATGATAGAATGGAGGATCAGACTCCATGGGCCGAATGACATAATACTGTTCCTATGTCAGATGATAGAATGGAATCAGACTCCATGGGCCGAATGACATAATAGTGTTCCTATGTCTGATGATAGAATGGAGGATCAGACTCCATGGGTCGAATGACATAATACTGTTCCTATGTCTGATGATAGAATGGGGGTTCAGACTCCTTGGGCCGAATGATAAAATACTGTTCCTATGTCTGATGATAGAATGGAGGTGCAGACTCCATGGGCCGAATGACATTATACAGTTCCTATGTCTGATGATAGAATGGGGGATCAGACTCCATGGGCCTTATGACATAATACTGTTCCTATGTCTGATGATAGAATGGAGGAGACTCCATGGGCTGAATGACATAATACTGTTCCTATGTCTAATGATAGAATGGAGGTGCAGAGTCCATGGGCCTAATGACCTAATACTGTTCCTTTCTCTGATGATAGAATGGAGGTGCAGACACCATGGGCCGAATGACATAATACTGTTCCTATGTCTGATGATAGAATGCAGGAGACTCCTTGGGCCGAAAGACATAATACTGTTCCTGTGTCTGATGATAGAATGGGGGATCAGACTCCATGGGCCGAATGACATAATACTGTTCCTATGTCTGATGATAGAATGGGGGATCAGACTCCATGGGTCGAATGACATAATACTGTTCCTATGTCTGATGATAGAATGGGGGATCAGACTCCATGGGCAGAATGACATAATACTGTTCCTATGTCTGATGATAGAGTGGAGGAGACTCCATGGGCCGAATGACATAATACTGTTCCTGTGTCTGATGATCGAATGGAGGATCAGACTTCATGGGCCGAATAACATAATACTGTTCCTGTATCTGATGATAGAATGGAGGATCAGACTTCATGGGCCAAATAACATAATACTGTTCCTGTATCTTATGATAGAATGGAGGTGCAGACTCCATGGGCCGAATGACATAATAGTGTTCCTATGTCTGATGATAGAATGGAGGAGACCACATGGGCCGACTGACATAATACTGTTCCTATGTCTGATGATAGAATGGAGGAGACTCCATGGGCCTAATGATATAATACTGTTCCTGTGTCTGATAATAGAATGGAGGAGACTCCATGGGCCGAATGACATAATACTGTTCCTATGTCTGATGATAGAATGGAGGAGACTCCATGGGCCTAATGACATAATACTGTTCCTATGTCTGAGAATAGAATGGGGGAGACTCCATGGGCCGAATGACATAATACTGTTCCTATGTCTGATGATAGAATGGAGGTGCAGACTCCATGGGCCGAATGACATAATACTGTTCCTGTGTCTGAAGATAGAATGAAGGAGACTCCATGGGCCGAATGACATAATTCTGTTCCTATGTCGGATGATAGAATGGGGAAGCATACTCCATGGGCTGAATGACATAATACTGTACCTATGTCTGATGATAGAATGGGGGATCAGACTCCATGGGCCGAATGACATAATACTGTTCCTATGTCTGATGATAGAATGGAGGATCAGACTCCATGGGCCGAATGACATAATTCTGTTCCTATGTCTGATGATAGAATGGAGGATGAGACTCCATGGGCTGAATGACATAATACTGTACCTATGTCTGATGATAGAATGGGGGATCAGACTCCATGGGCCGAATGACATAATACTGTTCCTATGTCTGATGATAGAATGGAGTATCAGACTCCATGGGCCGAATGACATAATTCTGTTCCTATGTCGGATGATAGAATGGGGAAGCATACTCCATGGGCTGAATGACATGATACTGTACCTATATCTGATGATAGAATGGGGGATCAGACTCCATGGGTCGAATGACATAATACTGTTCCTATGTCTAATGATAGAATGGAGGTGCAGAGTCCATGGGCCTAATGACCTAATACTGTTCCTTTCTCTGATGATAGAATGGAGGTGCAGACACCATGGGCCAAATGACATAATACTGTTCCTATGTCTGATGATAGAATGCAGGAGACTCCATGGGCCGAATGACATAATACTGTTCCTGTGTCTGATGATAGAATGGAGGATCAGACTTCATGGGCCGAATAACATAATACTGTTCCTGTATCTGATGATAGAATGGAGGATCAGACTTCATGGGCCGAATGACATAATACTGTTCCTATGTCTGATGATAGAATGGAGGAGACTCCATGGGCCTAATGACATAATACTGTTCATATGTCTGATGATAGAATGGAGGAGACTCCATGGGCCTAATGACATAATACTGTTCCTGTGTCTGATAATAGAATGGAGGAGACTCCATGGGCCGAATGACATAATACTGTTCCTATGTCTGATGATAGAATGGAGGAGACTCCATGGGCCTAATGACATAATACTGTTCCTATGTCTGATGATAGAATGGAGGAGACTCCATGGGCTGAATGACATAATACTGTTCCTAGGTCTGATAATAGAATGGAGGAGACTCCATGGGCCGAATGACATAATACTGTTCCTATGTCTGATGATAGAATGGAGGAGACTCCATGGGCCTAATGACATAATACTGATCCTATGTCTGATGATAGAATGGAGGAGAGTCCATGGGCTGAATGACATAATACTGTTCCTAGGTCTGATGATAGAATGGAGGTGCAGACTCCATGGGCCGAATGACATAATACTGTTCCTATGTCTGATGATAGAATGGAGGAGACTCCATGGGTTGAATGACATAATACTTTTCCTATGTCTGATGATAGAATGGAGGAGACTCCATGGGCCGAATGACATAATACTGTTCCTATGTCTGATGATAGAATGGAGATGCAGACTCCATGGGCCGAATGACATAATACTGTTCCTGTGTCTGATGATAGAATGAAGGAGACTCCATGGGCCGAATGACATAATTCTGTTCCTATGTCGGATGATAGAATGGGGAAGCATACTCCATGGGCTGAATGACATAATACTGTACCTATGTCTGATGATAGAATGGGGGATCAGACTGCATGGGCCGAATGACATAATACTGTTCCTATGTCTGATGATAGAATGGAGGAGACTCCATGGGCCTAATGACATAATACTGTTCCTATGTCTGATGATAGAATGGAGGAGACTCCATGGGCCTAATGACATAATACTGTTCCTATGTCTGATGATAGAATGGAGGAGACTCCATGGGCCTAATGACATAATACTGTTCCTATGTCTGATGATAGAATGGAGGAGACACCATGGGCTGAATGACATAATACTGTTCCTATGTCTGATGATAGAATGGAGGATCAGACTCCATGGGCCGAATGACATAATACTGTTCCTATCTCTGATGATAGAATGGAGGAGACTCCATGGGCCGAAACACATAATACTGTTCGATGTCTGATGATAGAATGGAGGATCAGACTCCATGGGCCGAATGACATAATACTGTTCCTATGTCTGATGATAGAATGGAGGTGCAGACTCCATGGGCCGAATGAAATAATACCGTTCCTATGTCTGATGATAGAATGGGGGATCAGACTCCATGGGCCGAATGACATAATTCAGTTCCTATGTCTGATGATAGAATGGGGGAGACTCCATGGGCCGAATGACATAATACTGTTCCTGTGTCTGATGATGGAATGGAGGAGACTCCATGGGCCGAATGGCATAATACTGTTCCTGTGTCTGATGATGGAATGGAGGATCAGACTCCATGGGCCGAATGACATAATACTGTTCCTATGTCTGATGATAGAATGGAGGATCAGACTCCATGGGCCGAATGACATAATACTGTTCCTGTGTCTGATAATAGAATGGAGGATCAGACTTCATGGGCCGAATAACATAATACTGTTCCTGTGTCTGATGATAGAATTGAGGAGACTCCATGGGCCGAATGGCATAATACTGTTCCTGTGTCTGATGATAGAATGGAGGATCAGACTCCATGGGCCGAATGACATAATACTGTTCCTATGTCTGATGACAGAATGGGGGATCAGACTCCATGGGCCGAATGAACTAATTCTGTTCCTATGTCTGATGAAAGAATGGAGGATCAGACTCTATGGGCCGAATGACATAATACTGTTCCTATGTCTGATGATAGAATGGAGGAGCAGACTCCATGGGCCGAATGACATAATACTGTTCCTATGTCTGATGATAGAATGGAGGAGACTCCATGGGCCGAATGACATAATACTGTTCCTATGTCTGATGATAGAATGGAGGAGACTCCATGGGCCTAATGACGTAATACTGTTCCTATGTCTGATGATAGAATGGAGGAGACTCCATGGGCCGAATGACATTATACTGATCCTATGTCTGATGATAGAATGGAGGATCTGACTCCATGGGCCTAATGACATAATACTGTTCCTATGTCGGATGATAGAATGGGAGATCAGACTCCATGGGCCGAATGACATAATACTGTTCCTATGTCTGATGATAGAATGGAGGAGACTCCATGGGCCGAATGACATAATACTGTTCCTATGACTGATGATAGAATGGAGGATCAGACTCCATGGGCCGAATGACATAATACTGTTCCTATGTCTGATGATAGAATGGAATCAGACTCCATGGGCCGAATGACATAATAGTGTTCCTATGTCTGATGATAGAATGGAGGATCAGACTCCATGGGTCGAATGACATAATACTGTTCCTATGTCTGATGATAGAATGGGGGTTCAGACTCCTTGGGCCGAATGATAAAATACTGTTCCTATGTCTGATGATAGAATGGAGGTGCAGACTCCATGGGCCGAATGACATTATACTGTTCCTATGTCTGATGATAGAATGGGGGATCAGACTCCATGGGCCTTATGACATAATACTGTTCCTATGTCTGATGATAGAATGGAGGAGACTCCATGGGCTGAATGACATAATACTGTTCCTATGTCTAATGATAGAATGGAGGTGCAGAGTCCATGGGCCTAATGACCTAATACTGTTCCTTTCTCTGATGATAGAATGGAGGTGCAGACACCATGGGCCGAATGACATAATACTGTTCCTATGTCTGATGATAGAATGCAGGAGACTCCTTGGGCCGAAAGACATAATACTGTTCCTGTGTCTAATGATAGAATGGGGGATCAGACTCCATGGGCCGAATGACATAATACTGTTCCTATGTCTGATGATAGAATGGGGGATCAGACTCCATGGGTCGAATGACATAATACTGTTCCTATGTCTGATGATAGAATGGGGGATCAGACTCCATGGGCAGAATGACATAATACTGTTCCTATGTCTGATGATAGAATGGAGGATCAGACTCCATGGGCCTAATGACATAATACTGTTCCTATGTCTGATGATAGAGTGGAGGAGACTCCATGGGCCGAATGACATAATACTGTTCCTGTGTCTGATGATCGAATGGAGGATCAGACTTCATGGGCCGAATAACATAATACTGTTCCTGTATCTGATGATAGAATGGAGGAGACTCCATGGGCCGAAACACATAATACTGTTCGATGTCTGATGATAGAATGGAGGATCAGACTCCATGGGCCGAATGACATAATACTGTTCCTATGTCTGATGATAGAATGGAGGTGCAGACTCCATGGGCCGAATGAAATAATACCGTTCCTATGTCTGATGATAGAATGGGGGATCAGACTCCATGGGCCGAATGACATAATTCAGTTCCTATGTCTCATGATAGAATGGGGGAGACTCCATGGGCCGAATGACATAATACTGTTCCTGTGTCTGATGATGGAATGGAGGAGACTCCATGGGCCGAATGGCATAATACTGTTCCTGTGTCTGATGATGGAATGGAGGATCAGACTCCATGGGCCGAATGACATAATACTGTTCCTATGTCTGATGATAGAATGGAGGATCAGACTCCATGGGCCGAATGACATAATACTGTTCCTGTGTCTGATGATAGAATGGAGGATCAGACTTCATGGGCCGAATAACATAATACTGTTCCTGTGTCTGATGATAGAATTGAGGAGACTCCATGGGCCGAATGGCATAATACTGTTCCTGAGTCTGATGATAGAATGGAGGATCAGACTCCATGGGCCGAATGACATAATACTGTTCCTATGTCTGATGACAGAATGGGGGATCAGACTCCATGGGCCGAATGACCTAATTCTGTTCCTATGTCTGATGAAAGAATGGAGGATCAGACTCTATGGGCCGAATGACATAATTCTGTTCCTATGTCTGATGATAGAATGGAGGAGCAGACTCCATGGGCCGAATGACATAATACTGTTCCTATGTCTGATGATAGAATGGAGGAGACTCCATGGGCCGAATGACATAATACTGTTCCTATGTCTGATGATAGAATGGAGGAGACTCCATGGGCCTAATGACGTAATACTGTTCCTATGTCTGATGATAGAATGGAGGAGACTCCATGGGCCGAATGACATTATACTGATCCTATGTCTGATGATAGAATGGAGGATCTGACTCCATGGGCCTAATGACATAATACTGTTCCTATGTCGGATGATAGAATGGGAGATCAGACTCCATGGGCCGAATGACATAATACTGTTCCTATGTCTGATGATAGAATGGAGGAGACTCCATGGGCCGAATGACATAATACTGTTCCTATGTCTGATGATAGAATGGAGGATCAGACTCCATGGGCCGAATGACATAATACTGTTCCTATGTCTGATGATAGAATGGAATCAGACTCCATGGGCCGAATGACATAATAGTGTTCCTATGTCTGATGATAGAATGGAGGATCAGACTCCATGGGTCGAATGACATAATACTGTTCCTATGTCTGATGATAGAATGGGGGTTCAGACTCCTTGGGCCGAATGATAAAATACTGTTCCTATGTCTGATGATAGAATGGAGGTGCAGACTCCATGGGCCGAATGACATTATACTGTTCCTATGTCTGATGATAGAATGGGGGATCAGACTCCATGGGCCTTATGACATAATACTGTTCCTATGTCTGATGATAGAATGGGGGATCAGACTTCATGGGCCGAATAACATAATACTGTTCCTGTGTCTGATGATAGAATTGAGGAGACTCCATGGGCCGAATGGCATAATACTGTTCCTGAGTCTGATGATAGAATGGAGGATCAGACTCCATGGGCCGAATGACATAATACTGTTCCTATGTCTGATGACAGAATGGGGGATCAGACTCCATGGGCCGAATGACCTAATTCTGTTCCTATGTCTGATGAAAGAATGGAGGATCAGACTCTATGGGCCGAATGACATAATTCTGTTCCTATGTCTGATGATAGAATGGAGGAGCAGACTCCATGGGCCGAATGACATAATACTGTTCCTATGTCTGATGATAGAATGGAGGAGACTCCATGGGCCGAATGACATAATACTGTTCCTATGTCTGATGATAGAATGGAGGAGACTCCATGGGCCTAATGACGTAATACTGTTCCTATGTCTGATGATAGAATGGAGGAGACTCCATGGGCCGAATGACATTATACTGATCCTATGTCTGATGATAGAATGGAGGATCTGACTCCATGGGCCTAATGACATAATACTGTTCCTATGTCGGATGATAGAATGGGAGATCAGACTCCATGGGCCGAATGACATAATACTGTTCCTATGTCTGATGATAGAATGGAGGAGACTCCATGGGCCGAATGACATAATACTGTTCCTATGTCTGATGATAGAATGGAGGATCAGACTCCATGGGCCGAATGACATAATACTGTTCCTATGTCTGATGATAGAATGGAATCAGACTCCATGGGCCGAATGACATAATAGTGTTCCTATGTCTGATGATAGAATGGAGGATCAGACTCCATGGGTCGAATGACATAATACTGTTCCTATGTCTGATGATAGAATGGGGGTTCAGACTCCTTGGGCCGAATGATAAAATACTGTTCCTATGTCTGATGATAGAATGGAGGTGCAGACTCCATGGGCCGAATGACATTATACTGTTCCTATGTCTGATGATAGAATGGGGGATCAGACTCCATGGGCCTTATGACATAATACTGTTCCTATGTCTGATGATAGAATGGAGGAGACTCCATGGGCTGAATGACATAATACTGTTCCTATGTCTAATGATAGAATGGAGGTGCAGAGTCCATGGGCCTAATGACCTAATACTGTTCCTTTCTCTGATGATAGAATGGAGGTGCAGACACCATGGGCCGAATGACATAATACTGTTCCTATGTCTGATGATAGAATGCAGGAGACTCCTTGGGCCGAAAGACATAATACTGTTCCTGTGTCTGATGATAGAATGGGGGATCAGACTCCATGGGCCGAATGACATAATACTGTTCCTATGTCTGATGATAGAATGGGGGATCAGACTCCATGGGTCGAATGACATAATACTGTTCCTATGTCTGATGATAGAATGGGGGATCAGACTCCATGGGCAGAATGACATAATACTGTTCCTATGTCTGATGATAGAATGGAGGATCAGACTCCATGGGCCTAATGACATAATACTGTTCCTATGTCTGATGATAGAGTGGAGGAGACTCCATGGGCCGAATGACATAATACTGTTCCTGTGTCTGATGATCGAATGGAGGATCAGACTTCATGGGCCGAATAACATAATACTGTTCCTGTATCTGATGATAGAATGGAGGATCAGACTTCATGGGCCAAATAACATAATACTGTTCCTGTATCTTATGATAGAATGGAGGTGCAGACTCCATGGGCCGAATGACATAATAGTGTTCCTATGTCTGATGATAGAATGGAGGAGACCACATGGGCCGACTGACATAATACTGTTCCTATGTCTGATGATAGAATGGAGGAGACTCCATGGGCCTAATGATATAATACTGTTCCTGTGTCTGATAATAGAATGGAGGAGACTCCATGGGCCGAATGACATAATACTGTTCCTATGTCTGATGATAGAATGGAGGAGACTCCATGGGCCTAATGACATAATACTGTTCCTATGTCTGAGAATAGAATGGGGGAGACTCAATGGGCCGAATGACATAATACTGTTCCTATGTCTGATGATAGAATGGAGGTGCAGACTCCATGGGCCGAATGACATAATACTGTTCCTGTGTCTGATGATAGAATGAAGGAGACTCCATGGGCCGAATGACATAATTCTGTTCCTATGTCGGATGATAGAATGGGGAAGCATACTCCATGGGCTGAATGACATAATACTGTACCTATGTCTGATGATAGAATGGGGGATCAGACTCCATGGGCCGAATGACATAATACTTTTCCTATGTCTGATGATAGAATGGAAGATCAGACTCCATGGGCCGAATGACATAATTCTGTTCCTATGTCTGATGATAGAATGGAGGATGAGACTCCATGGGCTGAATGACATAATACAGTACCTATGTCTGATGATAGAATGGGGGATCAGACTCCATGGGCCGAATGACATAATACTGTTCCTATGTCTGATGATAGAATGGAGTATCAGACTCCATGGGCCGAATGACATAATTCTGTTCCTATGTCGGATGATAGAATGGGGAAGCATACTCCATGGGCTGAATGACATGATACTGTACCTATGTCTGATGATAGAATGGGGGATCAGACTCCATGGGTCGAATGACATAATACTGTTCCTATGTCTAATGATAGAATGGAGGTGCAGAGTCCATGGGCCTAATGACCTAATACTGTTCCTTTCTCTGATGATAGAATGGAGGTGCAGACACCATGGGCCAAATGACATAATACTGTTCCTATGTCTGATGATAGAATGCAGGAGACTCCATGGGCCGAATGACATAATACTGTTCCTGTGTCTGATGATAGAATGGAGGATCAGACTTCATGGGCCGAATAACATAATACTGTTCCTGTATCTGATGATAGAATGGAGGATCAGACTTCATGGGCCGAATGACATAATACTGTTCCTATGTCTGATGATAGAATGGAGGAGACTCCATGGGCCTAATGACATAATACTGTTCCTATGTCTGATGATAGAATGGAGGAGACTCCATGGGCCTAATGACATAATACTGTTCCTGTGTCTGATAATAGAATGGAGGAGACTCCATGGGCCGAATGACATAATACTGTTCCTATGTCTGATGATAGAATGGAGGAGACTCCATGGGCCTAATGACATAATACTGTTCCTATGTCTGATGATAGAATGGAGGAGACTCCATGGGCTGAATGACATAATACTGTTCCTAGGTCTGATAATAGAATGGAGGAGACTCCATGGGCCGAATGACATAATACTGTTCCTATGTCTGATGATAGAATGGAGGAGACTCCATGGGCCTAATGACATAATACTGTTCCTATGTCTGATGATAGAATGGAGGAGAGTCCATGGGCTGAATGACATAATACTGTTCCTAGGTCTGATGATAGAATGGAGGTGCAGACTCCATGGGCCGAATGACATAATACTGTTCCTATGTCTGATGATAGAATGGAGGAGACTCCATGGGTTGAATGACATAATACTTTTCCTATGTCTGATGATAGAATGGAGGAGACTCCATGGGCCGAATGACATAATACTGTTCCTATGTCTGATGATAGAATGGAGATGCAGACTCCATGGGCCGAATGACATAATACTGTTCCTGTGTCTGATGATAGAATGAAGGAGACTCCATGGGCCGAATGACATAATTCTGTTCCTATGTCGGATGATAGAATGGGGAAGCATACTCCATGGGCTGAATGACATAATACTGTACCTATGTCTGATGATAGAATGGGGGATCAGACTCCATGGGCCGAATGACATAATACTGTTCCTATGTCTGATGATAGAATGGAGGAGACTCCATGGGCCTAATGACATAATACTGTTCCTATGTCTGATGATAGAATGGAGGAGACTCCATGGGCCTAATGACATAATACTGTTCCTATGTCTGATGATAGAATGGAGGAGACTCCATGGGCCTAATGACATAATACTGTTCCTATGTCTGATGATAGAATGGAGGAGACACCATGGGCTGAATGACATAATACTGTTCCTATGTCTGATGATAGAATGGAGGATCAGACTCCATGGGTCGAATGACATAATACTGTTCCTATGTCTGATGATAGAATGGAGGATCAGACTCCATGGGCCGAATGACATAATTCTGTTCCTATGTCTGATGATAGAATGGAGGATGAGACTCCATTGGCTGAATGACATAATACTGTACCTATGTCTGATGATAGAATGGGGGAATCAGACTCCATGGGCCGAATGACATAATACTGTTCCTATGTCTGATGATAGAATGGAGTATCAGACTCCATGGGCCGTATGACATAATTCTGTTCCTATGTCTGATGATAGAATGGAGGATGAGACTCCATGGGCTGAATGACATAATACTGTACCTATGTCTGATGATAGAATGGGGGATCAGACTCCATGGGCCGAATGACATAATACTGTTCCTATGTCTGATGATAGAATGGAGTATCAGACTCCATGGGCCGAATGACATAATTCTGTTCCTATGTCGGATGATAGAATGGGGAAGCATACTCCATGGGCTGAATGACATAATACTGTACCTATGTCTGATGATAGAATGGGGGATCAGACTCCATGGGTCGAATGACATAATACTGTTCCTATGTCTAATGATAGAATGGAGGTGCAGAGTCCATGGGCCTAATGACCTAATACTGTTCCTTTCTCTGATGATAGAATGGAGGTGCAGACACCATGGGCCAAATGACATAATACTGTTCCTATGTCTGATGATAGAATGCAGGAGACTCCATGGGCCGAATGACATAATACTGTTCCTGTATCTGATGATAGAATGGAGGAGACTCCATGGGCCGAAACACATAATACTGTTCGATGTCTGATGATAGAATGGAGGATCAGACTCCATGGGCCGAATGACATAATACTGTTCCTATGTCTGATGATAGAATGGAGGTGCAGACTCCATGGGCCGAATGAAATAATACCGTTCCTATGTCTGATGATAGAATGGGGGATCAGACTCCATGGGCCGAATGACATAATTCAGTTCCTATGTCTGATGATAGAATGGGGGAGACTCCATGGGCCGAATGACATAATACTGTTCCTGTGTCTGATGATGGAATGGAGGAGACTCCATGGGCCGAATGGCATAATACTGTTCCTGTGTCTGATGATGGAATGGAGGATCAGACTCCATGGGCCGAATGACATAATACTGTTCCTATGTCTGATGATAGAATGGAGGATCAGACTCCATGGGCCGAATGACATAATACTGTTCCTGTGTCTGATGATAGAATGGAGGATCAGACTTCATGGGCCGAATAACATAATACTGTTCCTGTGTCTGATGATAGAATTGAGGAGACTCCATGGGCCGAATGGCATAATACTGTTCCTGAGTCTGATGATAGAATGGAGGATCAGACTCCATGGGCCGAATGACATAATACTGTTCCTATGTCTGATGACAGAATGGGGGATCAGACTCCATGGGCCGAATGACCTAATTCTGTTCCTATGTCTGATGAAAGAATGGAGGATCAGACTCTATGGGCCGAATGACATAATTCTGTTCCTATGTCTGATGATAGAATGGAGGAGCAGACTCCATGGGCCGAATGACATAATACTGTTCCTATGTCTGATGATAGAATGGAGGAGACTCCATGGGCCGAATGACATAATACTGTTCCTATGTCTGATGATAGAATGGAGGAGACTCCATGGGCCTAATGACGTAATACTGTTCCTATGTCTGATGATAGAATGGAGGAGACTCCATGGGCCGAATGACATTATACTGATCCTATGTCTGATGATAGAATGGAGGATCTGACTCCATGGGCCTAATGACATAATACTGTTCCTATGTCGGATGATAGAATGGGAGATCAGACTCCATGGGCCGAATGACATAATACTGTTCCTATGTCTGATGATAGAATGGAGGAGACTCCATGGGCCGAATGAAATAATACTGTTCCTATGTCTGATGATAGAATGGAGGATCAGACTCCATGGGCCGAATGACATAATACTGTTCCTATGTCTGATGATAGAATGGAATCAGACTCCATGGGCCGAATGACATAATAGTGTTCCTATGTCTGATGATAGAATGGAGGATCAGACTCCATGGGTCGAATGACATAATACTGTTCCTATGTCTGATGATAGAATGGGGGTTCAGACTCCTTGGGCCGAATGATAAAATACTGTTCCTATGTCTGATGATAGAATGGAGGTGCAGACTCCATGGGCCGAATGACATTATACTGTTCCTATGTCTGATGATAGAATGGGGGATCAGACTCCATGGGCCTTATGACATAATACTGTTCCTATGTCTGATGATAGAATGGAGGAGACTCCATGGGCTGAATGACATAATACTGTTCCTATGTCTAATGATAGAATGGAGGTGCAGAGTCCATGGGCCTAATGACCTAATACTGTTCCTTTCTCTGATGATAGAATGGAGGTGCAGACACCATGGGCCGAATGACATAATACTGTTCCTATGTCTGATGATAGAATGCAGGAGACTCCTTGGGCCGAAAGACATAATACTGTTCCTGTGTCTGATGATAGAATGGGGGATCAGACTCCATGGGCCGAATGACATAATACTGTTCCTATGTCTGATGATAGAATGGGGGATCAGACTCCATGGGTCGAATGACATAATACTGTTCCTATGTCTGATGATAGAATGGGGGATCAGACTCCATGGGCAGAATGACATAATACTGTTCCTATGTCTGATGATAGAATGGAGGATCAGACTCCATGGGCCTAATGACATAATACTGTTCCTATGTCTGATGATAGAGTGGAGGAGACTCCATGGGCCGAATGACATAATACTGTTCCTGTGTCTGATGATCGAATGGAGGATCAGACTTCATGGGCCGAATAACATAATACTGTTCCTGTATCTGATGATAGAATGGAGGATCAGACTTCATGGGCCAAATAACATAATACTGTTCCTGTATCTTATGATAGAATGGAGGTGCAGACTCCATGGGCCGAATGACATAATAGTGTTCCTATGTCTGATGATAGAATGGAGGAGACCACATGGGCCGACTGACATAATACTGTTCCTATGTCTGATGATAGAATGGAGGAGACTCCATGGGCCTAATGATATAATACTGTTCCTGTGTCTGATAATAGAATGGAGGAGACTCCATGGGCCGAATGACATAATACTGTTCCTATGTCTGATGATAGAATGGAGGAGACTCCATGGGCCTAATGACATAATACTGTTCCTATGTCTGAGAATAGAATGGGGGAGACTCAATGGGCCGAATGACATAATACTGTTCCTATGTCTGATGATAGAATGGAGGTGCAGACTCCATGGGCCGAATGACATAATACTGTTCCTGTGTCTGATGATAGAATGAAGGAGACTCCATGGGCCGAATGACATAATTCTGTTCCTATGTCGGATGATAGAATGGGGAAGCATACTCCATGGGCTGAATGACATAATACTGTACCTATGTCTGATGATAGAATGGGGGATCAGACTCCATGGGCCGAATGACATAATACTTTTCCTATGTCTGATGATAGAATGGAAGATCAGACTCCATGGGCCGAATGACATAATTCTGTTCCTATGTCTGATGATAGAATGGAGGATGAGACTCCATGGGCTGAATGACATAATACTGTACCTATGTCTGATGATAGAATGGGGGATCAGACTCCATGGGCCGAATGACATAATACTGTTCCTATGTCTGATGATAGAATGGAGTATCAGACTCCATGGGCCGAATGACATAATTCTGTTCCTATGTCGGATGATAGAATGGGGAAGCATACTCCATGGGCTGAATGACATGATACTGTACCTATGTCTGATGATAGAATGGGGGATCAGACTCCATGGGTCGAATGACATAATACTGTTCCTATGTCTAATGATAGAATGGAGGTGCAGAGTCCATGGGCCTAATGACCTAATACTGTTCCTTTCTCTGATGATAGAATGGAGGTGCAGACACCATGGGCCAAATGACATAATACTGTTCCTATGTCTGATGATAGAATGCAGGAGACTCCATGGGCCGAATGACATAATACTGTTCCTGTGTCTGATGATAGAATGGAGGATCAGACTTCATGGGCCGAATAACATAATACTGTTCCTGTATCTGATGATAGAATGGAGGATCAGACTTCATGGGCCGAATGACATAATACTGTTCCTATGTCTGATGATAGAATGGAGGAGACTCCATGGGCCTAATGACATAATACTGTTCCTATGTCTGATGATAGAATGGAGGAGACTCCATGGGCCTAATGACATAATACTGTTCCTGTGTCTGATAATAGAATGGAGGAGACTCCATGGGCCGAATGACATAATACTGTTCCTATGTCTGATGATAGAATGGAGGAGACTCCATGGGCCTAATGACATAATACTGTTCCTATGTCTGATGATAGAATGGAGGAGACTCCATGGGCTGAATGACATAATACTGTTCCTAGGTCTGATAATAGAATGGAGGAGACTCCATGGGCCGAATGACATAATACTGTTCCTATGTCTGATGATAGAATGGAGGAGACTCCATGGGCCTAATGACATAATACTGTTCCTATGTCTGATGATAGAATGGAGGAGAGTCCATGGGCTGAATGACATAATACTGTTCCTAGGTCTGATGATAGAATGGAGGTGCAGACTCCATGGGCCGAATGACATAATACTGTTCCTATGTCTGATGATAGAATGGAGGAGACTCCATGGGTTGAATGACATAATACTTTTCCTATGTCTGATGATAGAATGGAGGAGACTCCATGGGCCGAATGACATAATACTGTTCCTATGTCTGATGATAGAATGGAGATGCAGACTCCATGGGCCGAATGACATAATACTGTTCCTGTGTCTGATGATAGAATGAAGGAGACTCCATGGGCCGAATGACATAATTCTGTTCCTATGTCGGATGATAGAATGGGGAAGCATACTCCATGGGCTGAATGACATAATACTGTACCTATGTCTGATGATAGAATGGGGGATCAGACTCCATGGGCCGAATGACATAATACTGTTCCTATGTCTGATGATAGAATGGAGGAGACTCCATGGGCCTAATGACATAATACTGTTCCTATGTCTGATGATAGAATGGAGGAGACTCCATGGGCCTAATGACATAATACTGTTCCTATGTCTGATGATAGAATGGAGGAGACTCCATGGGCCTAATGACATAATACTGTTCCTATGTCTGATGATAGAATGGAGGAGACACCATGGGCTGAATGACATAATACTGTTCCTATGTCTGATGATAGAATGGAGGATCAGACTCCATGGGTCGAATGACATAATACTGTTCCTATGTCTGATGATAGAATGGAGGATCAGTCTGAGTCTTCTGTTAACAAACACTATTTTATTAATATCTACGTAATAAAGTAATATAAAACAAGATAAGGCAAAAAGGTTAGCAGAGTTTATGCACATATAAGTGTGTAAATAAAGTTCCCAAGCTTCTTCAAGCTCAGGTAGTAAATGATACAGTATTACGTTGGTATAGGAATGAAGTCAGTTCAGTTCGTGATATTGAGTTGAACAGATTGAGGAGACAGAGAGAGAGAAATAGAGAGAGGGGGAAGGAGAGAGAGAGATGAGAGAGAGAGAGGGGGGGCGAGAGAGAGAGAGAGAGAGAGAGAGAGAGAGAGAGAGAGAGAGAGAAGAGAGTGAGAGAGAGAGAGAGAGAGAGAGAGGGAGAGAGAGTGAGAGAAAGAGAGGTGATTGAGGGAGAGAGAGTGAGAGAAAGAGAGGTGATTTGTTTTCCAAGTACGCCAATGTCGTAGATTCTTCCATGTCATCCTGCTGCTATGAAGTCTTGTTGAAGTCACCGACTGTGGCCCCACAAAAAGGGACCGTCTTTGTGCGGTGAAGCTATCAACCCAGGCAAGGGTTAGAATCTTGTGCAGCGGGATCGGGGACTTCCTGTCAGATCGCCGGCAGGTGGCAACAGTGAGCTCCCTCACCTCTACCCCTCTGACCCTCAACACCATTGCCCCTCAGAGCTATGTACTAAGCCCCTTCCGTTACTCTATGTATGCCATGACTGTGTCGGCTCCTACAGTTCCGGTCTGCTAATTAAATTTGCTGACGACACTACACTGATTGGCCTAATCTCAAATGATAATGAGGCAGCCCACAGAGAGGAAGTCATCACCCTGACTCAGTGGTGTCAAGAAAACAACCTCTCCCTCAAAGTTGCAAACACAAGGGAGTGTTGGCTGTGGACTACAGGATGAATGGAGAGAGGCTGACCCCTATAGACATCAGTGGATCTGGGGTTGAGAGGGTGAACAGCTTTAAGTTCCTCAGCATAAACATCACCGAGGATCTCACGTGGTCTATACATACCGCCTCTCTGGTGAAAAAGGCACAACAACGTCTCTTTCACCTTAGACGTTTGAAGAAGAGGTTTGGTTCTGACAAAGGGTCTCGATCCAAAACGTTGACTGCTTCTTTCAACAGATGCTGCCCAACCTGCTGAGTTCATCCAGCTTTTTTGTACGTCTTGACTGCATCACTGCCTGGTATAGGAACTGTACTTCCCTCAATTGCAGGGCTCCACCGAGTAGAACGCAGAGCCCAGCGAATCTATAGATGTGAACTTCCCACTATTCAGGACATTCACAAAGACGGGTGTGTAAAACCAGCCCGAAGAGTGATTGGAGACCTGAGTCTCCCCAGCTACAACTGTTCCAGCTGCTGCCATCCGGGAAATGGTACCGCAGCATAAAAGCCAGGACCAACAAACTCCGGGACAGCTTCTTCCACCAGGCCATCAGACTGCTTAATTCATGCTGACACAACTGTTATATTGACTAACCTGCTGTGCATAATATTTATTAGAAATTATCATAAATGCACATTGCACATTTGAACGGAAACGTAACGTAAAGATTGTTACTAGTCGTGTATATGAAGGATGTAAGTAATGAAGTCAATTCAAATTCATAAATTTGAATCCCCAATCCAAATTGTCCCTTGAGGGGCATAAGAAAGTAGATGAGCTGAGAAGGCTGGAGAAGCAAGTTGCTTTGGATGGCGCAGGAATGTCAGCCGCAGACTGGGGAGACAGGAAGTCAGAAGGAACAAAAGACTGAGAATATCGATGCACCCAAGGAGCAAGGGGAAAACACAGAACGAAAGGAAATGTAAAGAAATGAGCCCTCTGATATACCAGATTAGCAGAGTGGCTTTGGAAAAATGGACTAAATATATGGACTTAAATTGATTTATGATTGAATTTTTAAATTGGAAATAAGAAAAAAAAATGGCAGGTTTATTCAATATGATGAGACTACTGTAGAATTGTGAGTACAACCTCATAGGAGCGGCACCAGAGTCTAATTATAGTGAGACCCATGGCATTACAAAGGGGTAGGATCAGGGTGATTATGCGCATGGAATTTTTCACATTGGTGCCGGGGTACCAGCAGAGGCAGGTACATTTTAACCTAACTGAAATAATGGTGCCTGAATGGTGCTTATCTACAACGAGACGTTTTCTTGGAAGAAAACTAAGCAGGAGTAAGTTTAAAGCGGTCAACATGGAAAACGACTGGAATATTGGAATTAGTGGAAGTATGTTATTGATCACGGTTTTCAACGGTCAATGCTTTAGCTATTCCCTGTGATTGGGGGAAGTACGTGTCCCACACCAGGCAGTGATGCAGCCAACAATAGGAAACTAGATACAGTCCCTACAGCGGTAAATGCGGAACACGAGAGAAAAAGATCGGAATCATATGGAGACTAATGAAATTTATCACAGTGCATCACAGGTAATTCTACAGCGGTAAATGCGGAACACTAGAGAAAAAGATCGGAATCAGATACAGACTAATTAAGTTTATCGCAGGGCATCAGAGGTAATTCTGGATTGTTAGATTTTTGAAGTCGTTCAAGATACAACAAATTTGATAATTAACCATTAGACCATATCTCTAAGCGGAAGTATCACGCTGACAACTGTGCTACATATACTAGCCGTTTGCTCGCCATGATTCGTCCGAAATTATTACACAATCAATGACCAAATTTGGTATCAGAGGAGCAACAAAAATAGGGGTTGGGAGAAAGTGTCATTGTGGCATCGCAGAAGGCTGAACTAACCGAGTTTACTGTACTGTACTGGGTACATGTGAATATGGTAAAGGAAGATTTTATGCCTATGTGGTATTTCTTTTCCCTGACACGGAAATAGTTTAACCTACTCTTTGAAAATAATCCACAATGTGGGTAAATGTCGCTGGAAGACATTGATATTCTTAAGTAATCCACCAACACATGCTATTGTCATGAATGTTCCCGGGAAAAGGATAGATTCATCAAAACGACATAAAAGGGGAAAACCACCGGGCTTGTCCAGAAGAGATGACAGAACAGACACTTCTGCATTGCGGTTTCAGTACTCATGAGAATTGTTCATTCTCTATTCCGCCTGTAAATTTCTTACCATGTGCGTTGGTGGGACAGGCATGTAATAGCAACAGCAGACACGAGACCAAGGGATGGAAAGTGTCCTTCGGAAAGTCACAATGCTGCAATTGGAAGCGTAGCATAGACTTGGCTATTGCAGGGCAAACCTTGTCTCAGCTGACAATAAATTTGGTGATGAAGGAGAACCTTACAATCCAATGAACTCATACAGGTCGATATTTGTGGGGCTCAGATTTTACTGAGTTGCCACCGATTCCTCATTTGACTTCTGACGGGTTGTGGAGAAGGCAAAGGAGATAACCCACCAAAGGACTAAGCACACAGAAAATATTAAGGCATGCTGATAAAGCAAATGTAATGGTGAGTGGCTCAGACACGTGGGATAAGTTTTGTAGTTGGGGATCAAATGTTCAAGGGTGAGGATACTATCGTATGCAGCGGTAATATCAATTTTATGTACGATGATAATGGGAATGTTTAATGTGTATCACCTTAGACAGTTGAAGGCTGCAGTTGTGAAAAGGAAACAGGATGATGATTTTGTAATGTAGAGAAGACGACTGTGTGTACAGCGTGTATGAATTCAGTAAGTAAATGGTACTTTTATCTTTGTGTAATATAAGTTTCGCACAACTGCTGGGGGGTTCTGGCAGCCCTATGAGTAGTTAATAGAATAGAGGATGATAGTGATCCTAAGATACATATCGTTTCATCAAGAGGAGCTCGATCTTGAGCAGAAAGACGTACAGTCCGCAAATCAGTGAATTCGAATGAATGAAAGACAGTGGAAGCAGACAGACCAATTGCCTTTGTTCTTGCCATGAGGGAGGAGATGGAGCCCTCCATCGTATGAAGAGGGGGCTTCCATTTTGTCCGTTAGTCGCTCGGCCTGATCAGTGTTTTAATAAAAGACATAACGATAATCTGCCGGACTAGAGATCTCTTCCAAATAAAACCAAGGTGTTCGTTGGTTCGATATGACTTGTAGGTCTTTCACTGTTGGAGTCTCTATCTATTCTGTGCAATTCGGGCTGATTGCTGATTGAGAACAAACACCCATAAACTACGGATTGTCACTTAGGGCAATCAATGGATGCTGGACTGGAGCAGAGCCCAAAAAAATGGTGTTAAACGTCAGACATATGACCTACAGCCAATGACGCAGGAATGCAATATCTGAGTTGGTAAGAAGTGGATATAAAAGTAGGTGCTTCAAGAAAGCTTGCGGCGGTGACTCTGCAGGAGACCAACTGTCGCGGATGGGAGGTGCCCCACGGACACGTGAAGATTCGAAACGGGACTACAAGGGACACGTAGTGAGCAGCCGCAACCCGTTTTTAACTGGTGTTATATGTTCTGTGCTTTGAATCTTCATGGAAGAACAGGAAAACTTTTTGGTGTGCACATAGGCATTGGTGACGTAAGCTGACTTGTTCTGCCCTTGACACTATATAACACTTGAGGGTAAATACACATACAATGCTCTTCATGTCCCACTGATCATCATTACAAGGGGTTAATCTGGAAAGAGCACGTTGCAAAATTGAGCTCCAAACTGGCTTGTAGTCTGAGGCAGACTTTGATGGCTGAGGTTTGTTCTGCGATTCCACAATGCACACCACTTGGACTTCATTGTCAAAGGGAACAGGGCCGAATGCAGATCAACGTTCTCCAGGTAATCTGAAAAATTTAATCGTCAACCATGTATTGCAATAGTTGCACCACCAAGAAAATGAAACACATTATTGACGCGACATCAAATGTTCATCTGACTTACCACTCGGTTCGAGGGTCTGCGGGAACTACCATGTGCAATGCTTGCCCGATGCGGCACCTGAGCCACGAGGACAATGGCTGCAGGTACACAGTCAATACCCGCGGTAGTTCCATTCCGTTTTAGATCCAGATATATCATTCCTTCTCCACTGTTCTTTGTCCTAAGCCTTTCCGTCCATCGCGGATAAAACAGATAACCAGTACGTTCTCAGGGGGAAGCTGAGATTGGTAATAAATGCCACCTCGGCAGCCCCGCGGAAACCAAAATAAATCATCAAATAAAAACAATTGTCACGGCTGAATGTTGATCAGCTAACCACCAGTGCGAATGGGGCCATTGCTGACAATAATACAAGTCGGTGCATGAACTGGGAGAAAGCATACTCGGAACTAGAGAGCTGTTTACGTATTCTCGCTGACAGAAATTCATGAGAAAAGAGGCGTTAAAACGAAATGCACTCCTGGCAGAGCGCAGTGCACATCTGTATTGCACAAAGGGTCTGAGCAGCAAAGCCATGGTATCTTGCTAGGATGTTGTCCAATGTACCGGGGTCTACAGATCAGTACTGGTTGCTGCAGGAAAAAAATCTCAGGAGCAGCAGACAGAATAGATCAGGCCGACTCAGAGAATTGTTTCAGACTTTATTACGTGATATCATGGAGAGTCTCCTTCCACCTAAGAGCGGTGCTCAGGAACTCTGCTTATCTTGCAGTCCCGCTTCATTATATAGGCACAGCTTACGTGACTAAAAGTACTTAACAGTAACGTTGCTTTCCTGTGAACTTCGGACTATATTGTAACAAACAACTTCGGACTAATTTTTAACAAAGAGCATAACGTGAACGTGGTGCCGAAACATTTTTGTTTAGACTTTAGCGAGAACTTCTAGCTAAATTCTAAGACTTGAAGGACTTCAGCTAAATTTTAAGAGCATTCACAAGCGATTAGGTTAACCCCTACATATCCAAAGAGTCTTTAAATTCTTCAATAATTGCCTCGTTGTTGATCTTTTCAGATCAACACTCCTCATGACATATCTCCTCCTCTTCCTCACAGGGGGGTTCATGTCCCTGCGGAAAAGGTCTTTCTTTGCCAGGATGTAGCTCCTCTCCCCACCAGTTTCACCTACTCCACCTTTCTCTCGCCATCTGGGGTAACATAGGGACATTTTCAGGTCCGAGTAAGGCTCGTTCCATTAACTGGTAACAACACGATCGTAATGCTCCTCACACACAGCACCCTAAAACACATACCATTACTACTATAATTATCCCATGGGTAATCCAGCTTCCCGAGCCAGAAAACTATCCCTCTATTATTTCCCACCATTTCGTTCCCGAAGCAAAATTTCATAAGCTGTTTTCCTGTCTTCCTAAGCTCCCCAATCTTTCCCCTTATGGGTTAACTAAAGTTAGCTTTGTTTTCTGAGGCACCAGGAATGTAAGTCCAACATTGCTGCCCTACCACGGCGCATGCTCCTCCTTTTTCGGCTAAGAGCAGGTCCAGGCCGTTCTACTTTGCAAGGCTACCGTCCTAAGGGCAACCACCTCTGTTAGGGTCAGTCTTTCACTTGCGTCTGCACGTCAGTTGGGGCATTAGCAGTGTCACTGGCCAATTTCTCTCGAGCGGCTGCCATTTTAACAGTTTCTCGCGAATTTCAGGCCACGCCATATGAGGGAAATACTTTCATCCAGAACCTTACACTTTCCATTATCCCTCACTTACTACGCCTTAAATACGGGTGTTGTGGTTTATCTTTTATAGGATGCACGGAAGGCACCGTATAGTCCAGGTAACAGCAGCCCGCCCAATTTCCTGGGAGCACATTCCCACTTTCGCCTGGTGGCCCTGGAATCCAGGGATAAGCTCTTTCCCCACATACCCAGTATGTCCCATTAGGGGTATGTGGATGAGGACCCACCCTCTGTTCAGCTATACCTATAAATGCTCCATTCCCCCCTCCCCCACCCCGCCGTATTACAACAACAAATTCCATTTACCGGTTTCTGTGTGTTTACTAACTGAAAGGAGGGCATCCTTTTCCCCTCCGTCGGGGTACGGAGTTACCATCCATTGAAACAGGTGCATCCACAATCCCCTTCACCGCTTTCACAGTCTTTTATCATCCCCTGCCATTCTCTTGTTCTAACGCTGGAATAAGATGTGTTAAGTCGGATGATAAATTGCACAGAAAGCATTTCGCTTCCGTTCAGGGGGGCCCTTGCCGGGACATTCGCTGGGCGGCATGATGAGGTATCTTTACACACACCCAACAAGAGCCCAACTCTTCAGTTTTTTGACTGGCATAAGTGTGACTCAAAGACAAAAAGGTATTTCCGGACAAGGCCACACTAACTCCCCACAGTATCAGTCCCCATAAAAGCACCTGGCTTGCCAGCTTCATACTTTCTTCTCTCCCGACTCCTGGTGCCGTTTGCACCTTGTAGCGTGAATCCTTTTCCTTCAGCCTTCCACGCGGTTCGGGTTGTTAGCAGCACTAGGTAGAAGCCTTTTCACCTGGGAGAGAAATAATCTTTATTCACTGATCTCACATATATCCTATCTGACGGCTTAAAGGATCCATGTTACCTTCAGTAATAGGTGCCTGGGCTTGAGGGACCCTTTCATACAATTTCCTTGCCTCCTGACACAACGCTTGTGCGTATTTCAGTGTCTTCTCATCATTCCATATTAGCGCAACCTTTTCCGGGGTCACGGGATGCTTAGTTCCTGTTGTCATAGGCCGCCCCATCAAATTTTCCTGCATGTCTTTTCCTCTGATTTCGCAGAGGGCTTCGCCTCTGGCCATCCGTGAACGTTTTGCTGGCAAACTTTTGTCAAAGCCGCTTTTATTTCCCCCGTTTCCTCTTTCCACCAAACCCGAGGACTGAGGCCGGTAGGGGATATCCAATTTCTACTGGAACCCCGAGGCTTCCTTCAGTCCCCGCAAAATTTATTTGTAAAATGGGTTCCCCTGTCGCTATTTATCCCTAGGGGAATTCTATTCATCAAAATGTTCACAGATCTTGCATCCTTCCTCCTAGTTGGATAGGCCTCCGCCCATCTGGAAAACATGTCTACTATTACCAATATATACTTAAACCTCCTTTCAGCAGGGTCATGTGCAAAGTCTATTTGTGGGTTTTCGAACGGCATTTCCGGTTGGGGCAGGTGATCAAATCTAGCGGGCATCCGTCCTGTATTGTTTTGCTGGCAAACTAGACAAGTTCCTGCTACCTTCTCGATAGTTACTATTATCCCTGCGGTGTACCATTGTTGAGTGATGACTGCTGCATCCCTCCTTTGCTCATATGAGCCTGGCCATGTGCCAGGCGAGCCAGGGGCAAAAATAAACTATGCGGGCTCACTATTCGGCCATCTGGGTGACGCCGTAGCCCGGTATTCTAGTAACATGCAGAATAGCTCCAGGCACATTTCTCTTGATGTGAGGCAAGATTTTGGGTTTGCTACAACTGCTGGACTTCAATACACACAGGGAGCTTCTTCCCTCTCGTATCAACCCGAGGGCGCTGTAGCATAAGTTGTCACTGAAGGGCCACCTGTTTTGCTACTGTTACATACCCCGTGGGTATCTTGTGACTGTCTTATGACGATGATGTAATTGAGTATCTTGTGAGCATGATGTAATTGTCTTGTGATGGTGGGGTGATGTAATTTTCCCGCCAGTGTGAGGTCACATGATGTAATTTTCCAGCCGATGTGAGGTCATGTGATGGCATGCTCCAACAGGTATATAAGGGGAAACCCCTGTGGTCCTGCGGTTAGTTCGTTAGTTCGTTTTGCCGCGTATTCATCTCATGATGCAGTTTCATTTTAAAGTGGGGTTTTACTTTCTATTGTAAGGTGCAAAACCATTGTGCCAGTAGTTTCGCCAACCGCTGCCAGTTCTGGTTTGGTGCACCTCTGTTTTACCTCTACAGTGTAGTACTGGAGAGTGAAGACCTTACCAAAGTACGGGAACCCGAAGGATTGAGTGAAGTTGGTGTCATTCGGCGTTTCTGTAAAGGATCAACCTTATTGATCTTCATTAAGGAACAGTGGCCTGCATCTGAGATAACTCCTGCAAGATCAGGAAGGTTTGTGCAGTGTTGACCCTCCAGCAAAAAAGGTCAGTTCCTTTAAGCCGTTTTATTTCCTTTGTCGTGAATCCTTTGGACAAGGCATCTCTCGGTTGGGATCAGCAGTAACGTCACGTCTTCGAAGAAATCAGTCTTCAGGGAAGTCTCTCCTTACTGACTGTATAAACCACTTGGACTTTTGAATTTACCACTTTAAGAACTATTCCAGAGTTTGGCTGTTTGGTAAATTGCCGTATAGCAGTTAACTTCTAGTTAAGTTATTCGTTTGTTTTCTTTTCACATTTGTTGAGCAGAGTTTAGTAACTGTTTATGTTTGTTTATAAAACCTGACTCAATTTGAAATTCATTGTTGCCAACCACATACCAGAAAGTGGGGGTTCGTCTGGGATTTGTTCCCATTTTGAGTTTAAATGCTTGTTCAATTATCAATCTGATTTGGAAAAGGGAAGTTCAAAGAGCAAACACGAGGAAATCTGCAGATGCTGGAAATTCAAATAACACTCACAAAATGCTGGTGGAACACAACAGGTCAGGCAGCATCTATAGGCAGAAGCACTGTCGACGTTTCGGGCCGAAACCCTTCGTCAGGACTAACCGAAAGGAAAGATAGTAAGAGATTTAAAAGTAGTGGGGGGAGGGGGAAATGCGAAATGACAGGAGAAGACCGGAAGGGGTCGGATGAAGTTAAGAGCTGGAAAGGTGATTGGCAAAAGTGACACAGAGCTGGAGAAGGGAAAGGATCATGGGATGGGAGGCCTCGGGAGAAAGAAAGGCGGGGGTGGGGTGGGGGGAAGCACTAGAGGGAAATGCAGAACAGGCAGAGTGATGGGCCGAGACAGAGAGAAAAACAAGCAACTAAATATGTCAGGGATGGGGTAAGAAGGGGAGGAGGGGCATTAACGGAAATTAGTGAAGTCAATGTTCATGCCATCAGGTTGGAGGCTACCCAGCCGGTATATAAGGTGTTGTTCCTCCAACCTGAGTTTGGATTCATTTTAACAATAGAGCAGGCCATGGATAGAGAGATCAGAATGGGAATGGGACGTAGAATTAAAATGTGTGACCACTGGGAGATCCAAGCACATCTTTCCCTCTCCCCCTCTTTCTGCTTTCCGCAGGGATCGCTCCCTAAGTGACTTCCTTGTCCACTCGTCCCCCCATCCCTTCCCACCGATCTCCCTCCTGGCACTTATCCTTGTAAGCAGAACAAGTGCTACACCTGCCCTTACACTTCCTCCCTCATCACCATTCAGGGCCCCAGACAGTCCTTCCAGGTGAGGCGACACTTTACCTGTGAGTCGGCTGGTGTGGTATACTGTGTCCGGTGCTCATGGTGTGGCCTTTTATATATTGTTGAGACCCGACGCAGACTGGGAGACCGTTTTGCTGAACACCTACGCTCGGTCCGCCAGAAAAAGCAGGATCTCCCAGTGGCCACACATTTTAATTCCACATCCCATTCCCATTCTGATCTGTCTATCCATGGCCTCCTCTATTGTTAAAATGAATCCAGACTCAGGTTGGAGGAACAACACCTTATATACCGGCTAGGTAGCCTCCAACCTGATGGCATGAACATTGACTTCTCTAACTTCCGCTAATGCCCCTCCTTCCCTTTTTACCCCATCCCTGACATACTTAGTTGTTTGTTTTTTTTCTCTCTGTCTCTGCCCATCACTCTGCCTGTTCTCCATCTCCCTCTGGTGCTCCCCCCCCCCCTTTCTTTCCCCAGAGGCCTGCCGTCCCATGATCCTTTCCCTTCTCCAGCTCTGTATCACTTTTGCCAATCACCTTTCCAGCTCTTAGCTTCATCCCATCCCCTCCAGTCTTCTCCTATCATTTCACATTTCCCCCTCCCCCCACTACTTTCAAATCTCTTACTATCTTTCCTTTCGGTTAGTCCTGACGAAGGGTTTCGGCCCGAAACGTCGACATCGCTTCTCCCTATAGATGCTGCCTGGCCTGCTGTGTTCCACCAGCACTTTGTGTGTGTTGTTGGAAAAGGGAAATACCAGATTCTTTTGTTTGATTGGTCTGTGGGTGGACTTTGGTGGCAATGAATACTGATGACTTTCTGGCGTCGCCAAACCCGGAGGTTCTTGCGAAGGTGAAAAAAATAGATGCATCCGAGATTGCTAGAAGGTTGGACTTTAAAGGAATTTTGATCGGTACAACAAAGCCAGTAATTCAGAAGAAAATCGCGGAACGCTATATAAATTGGGTAAATTTTGATGAAGCAGAGTTAGATAGGTTCCCTGTAAGAAAAGAAGTGATCCATTTACACCTGGAACAGTTGGCGTTAGTGAGGCTTAGAGTAGAAGCTGAGTTGAAACAAAAACAATTAGCAGCTGACTTAGAGCTATACAAAGCGAACATGGCGGAAAGAGAAACAGATAAAAAGAGGGAATTTGATTTAGCGATTGAGCAGTTAAGGTCCCAGTCTCAAGCTCCTAGTTCTAGGAAACCGTTTGTTGCTAGTCGGGAAGTAATATTGGCTTCATTTAGCGAGACAGAAGTGGATAAATATTTCAAACATTTTGAAACAGTTGCTCTGATTTCAGAGTGGCCGAAAGAGAAATGGCCAGTGATATTACGGAGTGTAATTAGGCAAGGCACAACAAGTTTATACAGTTTTAACTGCTGAGCAAGCACTTGATTATGATATTGTGAAGCAGCATTTACTGAAAACGTATGAACTGGTTCCGAAAGCTTATAGAGAAAGATTCAGAAATTTGAAGAAATCCGTGGACAAAACTTACGTGGAATTTGCCTACAATAAATCTGTGTGTTCTGAGTGATGGGTTTCCTCTAAAAATGGGGAGTATGATAACTTAAAAGAGTTGATTTTAATGGAGGAATTTAAAAGGTGCATTCCTGTTGAAGTAAGAACATACTTAAATGAGAGGGACACTGCTACACTGCAGGAGTCTGCTAAATTAGCAGATGAGTCTGCTTTAATCCATAAGAGTAAATTTCCTCACGGTAGAATTTTTAAAAGCAAAAATAGCACAGAGAGTCAAGGTAAACCAGAAATTAAATCAGAAGTTAGGGAGAAACGTACGGATGAAGGAAAACATGTGAAGGAAAAACAGTTAGGTCTTATTTGTAATTATTGTAAGAAACCTGGTCACGTAATAGCCATCTGTTTCTGATTGAAGAAGAAGAAGAAGGAAGCAGTCCCAGATGTATGTGTGCAACACAATGAAACACCTGTAAATTCACAGAGTTCGAGAAATACAAATTAAGCTTTGTCAGAGTCTGATCAAGTTAAGAAGGGATATGATCATTTTATAAGTGAAGGATTTGTATCCTTATGGTGCCAATAAAAATCTTTAGTGAGCTTCTCAATCACTTATGTTAGACAGTGTTCTAAAGTTTAATGATGAGTCTGACACTGGTGAGGTAAATTATATACGAGGTGTTGGGAGTGCTCTTATGTCTGTATATTTGCATAAAGTAAATTTAAAGTCAGGGTTAGTTACAGGACCTGTTAAAGTAGGACTACAACCCAGTTTACCCGTGATTGATGTTCCTCTATTGTTAGGGAATGACTTAGCAGATGGACAAGTTCTTCCTGAAGTGCATTTGACGATTAAGCCCATCTTTGATGAACGAAAGATAGGCTCTAACATGGATTCCTCCTGTGTTGTAACCCGAGCTATGGCCAAAAAGATTCCCGAGGAGGATGGGTCTGCTACCCATAATCGTTCAACTTGGGATTCGAATTTTGAGGATGTGTCAGAAACTTTCTTACCTTCATTGTTTGATGAAAGCTCTTCTAGTAAGTCTGACCATGAAGATTTGTCTCGATCTCAGAAGGAAATTATAGCAGAGCAGAGTAGAGATCCTGAGGTTAGCAAATTAAAAGAACAAGCTCTTACAGATAGTGAAATTGAGAAGGTGCCAGTAGGATATATTTTAAGAGTAGAGTGTTGATGAGGAAGTGGAGATCAGCTACAATTCCTGCAAGTGAGGAATGGGAAGTTGTTCACCAGGCAGTACTCCTAAAGTTTATCGGATTGAGACTTTAACTTTGGCTCATAGTAAGCCCTTGGGTGGCCATCAAGGTGTAAAGAAAACTGTGAACAAGGTTTTTAAACATTTTACTGGCCTGGTTTAAGAAAAGATGTGGCGACGTTTTGCCGAACTTGTCAGATTGTGGGTAAACCTAATCAAGTTATTCCACTGCCACCTATTCCTGCATTTCGTGAACCGTTTTCCAAAATTATTATAGATTGTGTAGGCCCATTGCCAAAAACTAAAACTGGCCATCAATACTTGTTGACCATCATGTGCACAGCGTCTAGGTTTCCAGAGGCAAGACCACTCAGGAATATAACTGCTAAGTTCTTCACTTATTTTGGGTTGCCTGAGGAAATAAAATCTTATCAAGCTAGTAATTTTATGTCTGGATTGTTCCAACAGGAAGTTTATAAACTGGGAGCCAAACAGATTACCTCGTCTGCATACCATCCAGAATCACAAGTTCCATTCTGCCCTCAAAACAATGATTAGGACGTATTGTGTGGAGAATGAAAAGTATTGGGATGAGGGCGTATATTTACTTTTATTTGCAGTATGGGAGTCAGGGCAGGTATACTTAGGTTTTAGTCTTTTTGAACTTGTGTTTGGGCATAGAGTTAGAGGACCTTTGGCTTTATTAAAAGAACAATGGATTAATAAAGAGGTACATACTAATTTTCTGAATTATGTTTTGAAATTTAAGGATGGATTGCTTGAAGCTTGTAGCTTAGCCAGGGAAAATTTAAAATTGGCTCAGGAGAAAATGAAAACCTGGTATGATAAGGAAGCTAGAACGAGGTCATTTAAGACTGGAGGTAAAGTGTTGGTTCTTTTCCCAATGCAAACGAGCCCTTTACTAACTAAATTTCATGGTCCTTATGAAATTATGTCTAAAGTTAATGTGGATTATGTGATAAAAATTCCAGATCGAAGAAGGCCAACACAACTTTGCCATATAAATATGATAAAACCATATTATGAGAAACAGTCTGCTACTATGACTGTTGTGGTCAATAATATTGAGTCTGATCTCACATGGAATTTAATGGATGATTCATCCGAAACTCATTCTAAACCCAGTATTACCAGACTCAACCATTCTGGAAAATATTGATGAGAAATTAGCTCATTTACAGCCAGAGCAGAAGCAGCAGATGAAGCAATTAATTTTTAAATATAGAGATTTATTTCCAGACGTTCCTGGAAGATCCACAGTAGATGTGGATATGATGTAGATGTTGGAGATGCCAAACCCATAAAGCAACATCCATATAGGATGAACATGGAAAATGTGAACTTGCTGAGAAAGAAATTAAGTATATGGTAGAGAATAATATTATTAGACCTTCTAATTCGAATTGGAGTTCACCTTGTGTTATGGTGCCTAAGTCAGACCGTAGTATTCGGTTTTGCACAGACTACAGGAAGGTGAACGCTGTAATGAAAACAGATGCGTATCCAATCCCTAGAGTGGATGATTGTGTGGATAAAGTCGGAAAAGCAAAGTTCCTTACAAAGATTGATTTATTGAAAGGGTATTGGTGTGTTCCATTAACGGACAGAGGTAGAGAGATTTCTGCATTTGTAACACCGTCTGGGATATATGAATATAATGTTCTTCCATTTGGGATGAAGAATGCCCCAGGTACTTTCCAGCGGATGATTAACTCAGTGATTCATGGGTTAAAAGAGACAGATGCCTATATTGACGATTTAGTTACAGGAAATGATACTTTGGAAGCACATATTACTGCGGTGGAGAAACTATTTGAAAGGCTTTCAAAAGCTAACTTAACTATTAACGTAGATAAAAGTGAATTTGGCCATGCCACCGTGACCTACCTTGGTTATGTTGTGTGTCAAGGTAAATTAGCTCCTGTTCAGGCAAAAGTTCGGGCAATTTTATAGGTACCCATTCCAACTGGTATAAAGACTCTCAGAAGATTCGTGAGAATGGTTTGATATTACCGAAACAGTTGTAAGAATTTTGCTGACATTTCCCTTCCATTAACTAACCTCTTGAAGAAAGATTAAAAGTTTGTGTGGGCAGTACTTTGTCAGGAGGCATTTGATAAATTGAAAACTATGATATGTCATCAACCCGTGTTCAGGTCACCTGACTTTGAAAAACCATTTTCATCAGCTGTAGATGCTAGTGATGAGGCCGCAGGAGCTCTGTTACTCCAAAGGAATGAGGGTGACGAGGTTGATCATCCAGTAGCTTACTTTTCTAAGAAATTTAATGAGCATCAAAGAAACTATTCAACTATAGAAAAGAAATTATTATATCTTGTTTTGGCTTTACAACATTTTGATGTGTATGTTGGTACAACTCAGAAACCACCCATAGTTTATGCCGATCATAATGCGATAATATTTTTGAGTAAGATGAAAAACAAAAATAGAAGGTTACTGAATTGGAGTTTGATGTTACAGGAGTATAATATTTTGATAACTAGTGTTAAAGGCAAAGATAATGTGATTGTTGATTGTATATCTAGACGTTGAATGTACAATGTAATTTTTTATGGAGTGGTATTTTAACATCTGTAACACTCCTACTGTATATTAGTTTGTAAGATGCTGTCGTATTATACCATATATATTGTGTATGTTGTAGATTTTAAACATTTGTATTTTTGTGTAAATAGTTGTTAAAATTTTTGCTTATATGAGACTAAAATTTTCCCTTGTTGGAGGGATGTGTTACATACCCCGTGGGTGTCTTGTGACTGTGTTATGGCCATGATGTAATTGAGTATCTTGTGAGCATGATGTAATTGTCTTGTGATGGTGGGGTGATGTAATTTTCCCGTCAGTGTGAGGTCACATGATATACTTTTCCAGCAGTTGTGAGGTCATGTGATGGCATGCTCCAACAGGTATATAAGGGGAAACCCCTGTGGTCCTGCGGTTAGTTCGTTAGTTAGTTTTGCTGCGTATTCGTCTCATGACGCAGTTTCATTTTGAAATGGGGTTTTACTTTCTATTGTAAGGTGCAAAACTGCTGTGCCAGCAGTTTCGCCAACCGCTGCCAGTTCTGGTCTGGTGTACCTCTGTTTTACCTCTACAGTCTAGTATTGGAGAGTGAAGACCTTACCAAAGTACGGGAACCCGAAGGATTGAGTGAAGTTTGTGTCATTCGGCGGTTCTGTAAAGGATCAACCTTATTGAATCTTCATTGAGGAATAGTGGCCTGCATCTGAGATAACCCCTGCAATATCAGGAAGGTTTGTGCAGTGTTGACCCTCCAGCAAAAAAGGTCAGTTCCTTTAAGCCGTTTTATTTCCTTCGTCATGAATCTTTGGACAAGGGATCGCTCGGCTGGGATCGGCAGTAACATCGTGTCTTTGAAGAAATCAGAAGAAGTCTTTGAAGAAGTCTGTCCTTACTGACTGTGTAAACCACTTGGACTTTCGAATTTACCACTTTAAGACTGTGTTCGCATTTACCACTTTAGGAACTATTCCAGACTTTGGCTGTTTGTTAAATTGCCGTATAGCAGTTAACTTCCGGTTAAATTAGTCGTTCATTTACTTTTCACTTTTGTTGAGCAGAGTTTAATAAATGTTCATTTGTTTATAAAACCTGACTCAATTTGATATTCATTGTTGCCGACCACATAACACATCTCTGCAAACCGATTTCCCTTGGAGACCTCGTTCTCGGCTGAGGTGTGTGCCTCGCAGTAAATTATTACTAAAGTGTGCGGCAACTGTATAGCTTCTAACAAGTTCAGTGCGAAGGAGGCGTGTTTAATCGCTTTCCCCGACGAGGCGATAATTCCTCTATTTTTCCACAATTGCCCAAGGTCATGTGCCATCCCAAACGCGTAACGTGAGTGGGAATAAACCTTGGCAGTTTTCCTTAGGCCAAAACGCAAGCGAGCTCGGGTAACAGCATAGAGTTCTGCCGCCTGAGCTGATGTTCCCGTTGTCAAGGCGTAAGCTTCTGTTACCTCGTGAGGAGTTACTATAGCAAACTCTGCCAGCAACGGATCATCACTCGGGCGGTGCGAAGAGCCGTCTGCGAAGAGAATTAGATCAGGGTTATCAACAGGTTCGCTTCTCCGATCTGGTGAGGAGCAGCAGTGGCCTCCACTGCGAGCGGAGAGTCACGGCCATCCCCATCCTGCTGTGCAGGTGGTAATGGAACAAAAGTAGCTGGGCTAATAGCCCGAGATCTTTTGTACGTACAGTTCGATCGGGAGAGAAAAATCAGCTCATAACCTGTCTTTCTGGCCGTGGTAAAATGCTGAGTAGAAGCTAAGTAGCATTAATGCATGGGGTACTATCACAGTACTCGGGTGATCTAATACAATAGGATTCTACCATTACATTTAGGTCATTGAAGGGTGTCCATTCCACGATGAGGGACTCCGTTTACAACGCAGCAGAACGCATTACTGCATCCCTCTCCCGGTATTCGGGAATCCGCTGTCGACAGTGCCCTACCATGCACAGGAAAGGAAGAATGACTTCTTTTGTTTGTTTGCTTTGCGGACTGGGACTTCCTTCATTGCTTTTATTCGGTCCCTTCCCAAGCTTCGCCAGCCCTGACTGAGCTGGAATCCAGGGTACTGGACTGTCTCTTGGCGAAGCTGCACTTTCTCCACAGACACCCTGCGCCCTCTTCTCGCCGAAAGTTCCAGGGGTGTTAGAGAATCGGTCAGACATTGTGGCCCTGTGGCAGAAGCTATCAGTACGTCGTCTGCAAACTGAATCAGTGTGGAATATTCGGACAGATCATTTTTAACCGCTGCAGCATAAACTGCGGGGCTTTCGGTATATCCCTGGGGCAGACGTGTCCACGTATATTGCTCATTCTTATAAGTAAGGGCAAATAAATACTAGCCATGCTCATGCGAAGGCGTGGAGGAAAATGCTGAGCACCGAAGTACAGTAAAGGTCTAGCTCCCGCAGGTATAGGAGTAAGTATAATGTTGGTAATTTGGCTGTCAGGTCCTGCACAAAACGCCACTCATTTCTCCGGCCCGGTTTTGGATTAGGTAATATAGAGTTGTCACACAGGGTGTCTTCACCAGCTCCCCTTGCTGCAATGAATCAATTACTGGAGCAACACCTTCTTCAGCTTCAGTAGCCGTACGGTACTGTTTAATACAGGGCTGTGGCAAATTCTTTCTTAGAGTAGCTTTATGCTCCGGAGATGTCTGGGCTTTTCCCACATGATTTTTATGTTGGGCCCATAGGTTCCCTGGTACCCGTGCTAAGGCTCTAGGGGAAAGTAGAGGGTCTTCTGCTGGTGGCTGTAGCTTTTCAAAGGCTGTTTACCAGCTCTCGGACTTCCACATAATTCTCCCCTCGTTTACATTAAAGAAGTCTATTCGGGCTTCTTGTCCCAGTACCGGCAGATTTATAGTACAAGCAGCCTTGGTTTCCCTCGCCAATCGTTTTATCATCGTCCCGATATCGTTAGGCTTTGCTGGTGGATTTAGGGCTGCTGTCAAAGGAGGCATTGAGGAGTCCCCAAGTCGGAACCTCTTTTCCTGATCTTCCACTAAGTCTACCAGGAGCCCTAATTACTCGGGACATACGGTGTTGCCTTCAGCGTTACCGTTTAAATAAGGGAGTACAGCCTGATCATAGTGCGGGTCGGTGTGTAAAGTGTAATAGACCGTGCAGTGGAGCTGTTTCCTTTCCGGGCTGCTATTAATCAAGTATTGCAGATTTTGTGTGTAAAGGCTGGCTCGTCCTATCAATGTGTCATACAGTCTCTGAACTTGCCAAAGCACAGGGATTGCCATCCAGCTTCTAACAGTACAATATGGGTTCTGAACAGTCCTTTTCTCGCCCATTCATTAATTTTGGAATTTGAGGGATCTTTAATTTGAGAAAGCTCCATGTGTACATCTTCAGTTATACAGTGCAGTGTTGCCCCTAATTTACAAAGGGTCTGCAGACCCAGCAGGGGAAGCGACACTGTTTTAGATATAATGAAGGTGTCTCTTTAAAAGCTTATCCTCTATTTCCTCCATTTTCTTTTCCTGCCTCTTTTTTTTTCCTGCCTTTCTGGGCGTTTTTTTTCTCTCATCACCAGTACCGCTAACACTTCCTTCAGCTCCCTCAGCTTCAGCTCCTCTTTCCCGAGACCCTTCTCTCGTTACAGCGATGTCTGCCCCCCAGGGGGTGTCAGATGTCTGAACTTCTGGCATGGGGGGTTGTAATGAGTGGGTACGGGGCGTCACAAGGCAGTTGCCGTCATTATTAAATCGTCTATTTCACTATTGGGTGCCAGTGGGCCACTGGCCGGTACTGTCATGGTCCCGTCGGCCATCTCCCACCCTGCTATCTCCTCAGTAACTGGGCCTCAATCCCCTCGTCTAATTCCCTATCATTCTCAGTCCCACTAATTACACACACCTGCTTCCCATCAGCGGGATAAAAACCCTGGAATCACAACCAGGAACTACCTTTCGTAGGATTTGCTGTTCAAGAGCTTTAGTGCTGTTGGTCGACACTTGTGTGAGTAACCTCGTTTCATGGTTCGTTAAGACTGTCGGTTCCAAGTTCCGTATCGCTTCCTGGATTCTCTGCGTGAACCTGGTAAAGATTCTCCTGGACACCGATTCCACGCTCGCTCCGGCGCTAACGCCTCCTGACCCTATCTCCACGCCTGGGTCGTGCACTTGGGTTCGTCCCCAGCCACGTCCTTGCACCAGAAAGAACTGGCCAAGAATGAACCCAGCGGACACGGACCCTGTGCAACAGGCCCTCGTCAGCCAGGGCTCCCTACATGAGCAACTGCTCGGAGAAATCATGAGAGATCTTCGTGCCCTGTCCGAGGACGTAATGGTCAGTGAGCAGGTTGACCGGGTAGACACTCCCCTTACTCCGTCCCTTCCACGAACCCAGTCTGACCAAACCGCACAGCCTGGGATGGCTACGCCACTTGGGTCGGCAACACAATCACTTCGAGAGCCGTACGAACCCGAACCAGAACCCTACGCCGGGGACCTAGGGAAGTGCCGGGCTTTCTTACTGCAGTGCTCTCTGGTCTTTGAGCTACAGCCACGTCTGTACACCTCGGACTGATCAAAGATTGTGTACATCATGGGGCTGTTACGAGGTGTTGCCTTGGCATGGACCACCGCGATCTGGAACAACCAACCAGAGGTCTGATCCTCCTCCTCTTTCGTCTCCGAAATGAGGAAGGTCTTTGAACACCCCATCCACGGGAAGGACGCCGCTAGGCCCCTTCTGACTCTCTGTCAGTGCTCGCGAAAATGCTCCGAATCGGCCGACTCTGGATGGAATGATGAGGCAGAACGGGAAGTGTTTCGACGGGGTCTCTCTGACAAGATAAAAGATGAATTAGCGGCCAGAGATGACGCGACAGCCTGGACTCCTTTGTCTCTCTAGCCATCGGACCAGATAATCGATGTCGAGAGCGTCTGAGAGACCGGTCACCCCGTTCCTCGGGCCATCCCAGGGCCCAGCTTACCATCTTCAACCAGCTCTAACCTTTCTCTCCCTTCCGTTCCTCGCAGAGCTCCCGCTCGACTGTCCTGGTGAGTCAGCCGACACTCCCTAGTTCCCCAGACCCGGATGCAAATCCCGGCTACCGTGAATCACCAACGACACTCTCTGTCCCTATCCGCTTTGGTGAATTCCGGTGCCGAGGGCTATCTTCTGGACGAAGACATAGCCTCCCAGGCTGGAATACCTCGGGAGCCGTTAAATACCCCTCCGGAGGCCTGGGCACTGGACGGAAAACTGCTGGCTCGGGTGACCCGCTGTACGCCGCCCCTGACCCTGATCCTATCCGGACACCATCGGGAGGAGGCACGATTCAATCTCATCCATTCGCCCATGGCTGAACCACCACCATCCCCACATCGACTGGTCTACCGGGAGGATAGCCAGCTGGAGCCCGTTCTGCCGCGCCACCTGTCTGCGGTCAGCCCCATTTTCCAGTGAGACTACGGTGACATCGCCTGTCTTGAGTCTCCACAGAATACCATGACCTGGGACAGGTATTCAGTTAACAATGGGCTCTTCCCTGCCTCCGCACCTCCCGTATGATTGTGCCATCGACCTTCTCCCTGGGGCCTCGTAACCCCCCCCCCCCCAGTTGTCTTTATAACTTAACCCGACCAGCTGGCATTATTAGACCTTCATCCTCCCCGGTAGGCGCCGGTTTCTTCTTTGTAGAGAAGAAGGACGGGTCGCTTCGTCCTTGTATTGTTTACCGAGGCCTAAACAAAGATAAGCACCCACTACTCCTCATTAATTCGGCGTTTGAACTACTTCACCGAACCGCCATCTTCTCGGAGGTGGACATTCGAAGCGCCTACCATCTAGTCAGGATGAGGGACGGAGACGAGTGGAAGCCGGGCCACTCTGAATACTTGTCCATGCCGTTTGGCCTCACCACTGCTCCCGCCGTTTTTCAAGCCCTAATCAATGATGTGCTGAGGGACTTTATTAATCGCTTCGTATTCGTTTACCTCGATGATATCTTAATATTTTCTATCAGCCCCCAGGAACGCATTCACCATGTCCGTCTGGTCCTCCAGAGACTGCGCGAAAACCAGTTACTTGTGAGGGCGGAGAAATGCGAGTTCCACGTCCCTTCGGTCAGCTTCCTGGGCTATATCACTGAGAGCGGGCAGGTGAGAGCAGACCCCGTGAAGATCCGGGCGGTGGAAGAATGGCCTAGGCCCACCACCCGCAAACAACTTCAGCGGTTCCTGGGGTTTGCGAACTTCTACCGCCGATTTATCAGAGACTACAGTCGAGTGGCGCCCCCCCCCCCCTTACCCGGCTTACCTCGCCTACTACCCCCGTTTGTTGGGACTCCGAAGCGGACTCAGCGTTCACTGGCCTAAAGAGGCGTTTCACCACCGCTCCCATCCTGGTCCATCCGGACCCCTCCCGTCAATTCATTGTTGGGGGGGGGGTGCCTCAGACTCCGGGATAGGAGCAGCCCTGTCCCAACGATTAAGTTCGACAAAAAGCTTCACCCCTGTGCCTTCTTTTTCTCGCCGACTGTCCCCCGCCGAGCGGAATTCCGACGTGGGCAATCGGGAACTACTGGCGGTCAAACTAGCACTGGGAGGATGGGGGCACTGGCTGGAGGGGCGGAACACCCGCTTGTTGTTTGGACTGATCATAAGAATCTGGGATATATTCAGACCGCCAAACGTGTGATCTCCCGCCAGGCCCGTTGGACATTACTTTTCGGACGGTTCAAGTTTTCCCTCACATACCGTCCAGGATCCGCGGACAGGAAGCCGGACGCGCTCTCCCGCCAATACAATTCCAAGGAGGACACCTCCAGCCCAGGGACTGTCCTCCCACCATCCTGCATGGTGGCGACCCTCACTTGGGAGATCGAAGCCCAACGGCATGACCGCGACCCCGGCAATCCGGAGTGATCGGACCCTGGCTCTCCTGAAAAGACACTTTTGTTGGCCTTCCACGGAGACGGATACCCGTTCCTATGTCTCGGCATGTTCTGCCTGTGCCCGGGGAAAAGTCTCTGTTCGGGACCAGGGACGGGTTAAAGAAAACACATTGGAGTCTGGTATCGCTAATAACTAATTGTCTTTATTAGTAACTACTCAATACAGTAATATAAATGCAGGTATATCAAACAGGTTAGCAATGATACGCACACATATATATATATATATGGAAATAGGAACAAAACTAAACTTCTTCAAGTCTAGGGGTAAATGGATACAGTCTTACGATTGATGAATACAGTTCAGTTCAGTTCGTGGTATTGAGTAAAATAGAGTTGGAGGGAGGAAGGGAGGGAGAGAGAGAGAGATTTGTAATCCACAGGAGCATGTTGTTAGAAGGCAATTATGTCGATATTCTAAAATAACAATAACAGTCGGTTTTATATCCGAAGTTGTTCCACTCCACACACGAAGTATCACCACAGTGATCTTCAACGAATATCCTTTCAACACAAATGCTTCCTGAGTACTTTCTCTGTCGTAATTGTGACTGCACACACTTCTCTTCCCTGACACCCTCGAGTGTCCGGTATACTGCTGATGCCTTCCTCAGTGAAGACTGATACAAAATACTCATTCAGTTCCTCCATTATCTCCTTCTCTCCCATTACAATTTCTCTAGTATCATTTTCTACCGGTCCTATATCTACTCTTACCTGTCTTTTACTCTTTATATACTTGAAAAAGCTTTTAGTATCCTCTTTGATATTACTTGCTAGCTTCCTTTCATAGTTCATCTTTTCCCTCTTAATGACCTTCTTAGTTTCCTTTTGTAAGCTTTTAAAAACTTCCCAATCCTCTGTCTTCCCACTAATTTTTGCTTCCTTGAATGCCCTCTCCTCTGCTTTTACTTTGGCTTCGACTTCTCTTGTCAGCCACGGTTACATCATTTTTTCCATTCGGAAATATATCTGTCTTGCACCTTCCTCACTTATCGCATAAACTCCCGCCACTGCTGCTCTGCCGTCCTTCCCACTAGTGTCCCTTTCCAGTCAACTTGGGCCTGTTCCTCTCTCATGCCACTGTAATTTCATTTACTCCACTGAAATACCGACAAATTGGATTTTGGCTTCTCTTTCTCAAATTTCACAGTGAACTCAATCACATTACGATCACTGCCCGCTAAGGGTTCCTTAGGATGAACACTGCAACTCATCCCAATGGCTGAAAATTTGCGCCATCACCTGCCTGTCCTTCCTGGCATCTTTACTGCTCACAATCTTAGATTTATTTCTGTTTTCCCTTTCCTCCGCTCTAACATTCCGGTTTCCAACCCCCTCCCAAATTAGTTTAAACCCTTCCAGCCAGAATATTGTCCCCATCGAGTTCAGGTGTAACCCGTCCTTCTTGAACAGGTCATACTTACCCCAGAAGAAATCCCAGTGATCCAAGAATCTGAAGCCCTGCGCCCTGCACCAGTCTCTCAGCCACGCATTCATCTGCCTGATCCTTCTATTCTTGCCCTTGCTAACACGTGGCACAGGTAGCAATCCTGAGATCACTACCCTGGAGGTCCCGCTGCTCAGCTTCCTTCCTAACTCCCAGATATCTCTCTTCAGGACCTCCTCCCTTTTCCTCTCTATGTCATTGGTACCAACATGTACCAAGACAGCTGGCTGCTCGCCCTCTCCCTTCAGAATATTCTGCACCCGATCCGAGACATCCCGTACCCTGGCACCTGGGAGGCAGCACACCATGCGGGTATCTCTACCAGGCTCACAGAATCTCCTGTCTGTTCCCCTGACTATGGAATCCCCTATGACTACCACGTTCCTCTTCTCCCTCCTTCCCTCCTGCACAACAGCGCCAGGCTCAGTGCCAGAGATCCGGTCACCTGGGCCGTCCCGTCAGGCCATCCCCCTCAACAGCGTCCAAAACGATATACTTGTTGCTGAGGGGAGCAGTCACAGGAGATACTCTCCACTATCCGGGCATTTCCCTTCCCTCTCCTGACAGTCACCTAGTTTTCTGACCCCGGTAGCCTACGGATGACTACCTCCCTGTAGCTCCTGTCTCTCACCTCTTCACTTTCCCTCATAAGCAGTAGGTCATCAAGCTGCGGCTCCAGATCCCTCACACGGTCTCCGAGGAGCTGCATCTCGGTGCGCCTGGCACAGATGTGGCCATCAGGGAGGTAGGAGGTCTCCCAGGATTCCCGCATCTGACACCCTGAACATAGCACTAACCCTGCAGACATGCTACCTAATTCTACAGGAATGAAACAAGGGAAAATATGTCTACTCGCCCTCTTACCTCGCCAAACACACCGTCAGCTCGTACCATTAGCTGTGTGAGCCCTGCTGTTCCTCCGCCTGTCCAGGCCGATTCGCCAAGGGGGAAAAAAGACCCACTTCTAAGCTAATTAGATTAATTTAAGGAGCTTAGCCGGCCTTACCTGACTGGAGAGCAAATTCGCCCTCAGCCTCTGCTCACCAAAGCCTCTTGAGTCAAAGCCTTCCTGCTTTGCCTCCCACTACTCCGTTGCCCGCTCCGTTAATCTGTTCGCTTTTTAAGCTCTCCCACCGCCTCAGAGCCCGACCTTCACGCGCATGCGCAGTCATGCCCTGTTCAATCTGCCAAAGAAATGACTAAAGTACCTCCGCTACTTCCTCCAGTTCCATGCACCCCTTTCCTCAGTCACACTTGATTGGTCCTACTCTCTTACATCTTATCCTCTTGCTCTTCACGTACTTGCAGAATCCCTTGGGATTTTCCTTATTCCTGGCCGCCAAAGCCTTCTCATGGCCCCTTCTGGCTTTCCTGATTTCATTCTTAAGCTCCTTCCTACTAGCCTTGTAATCTAGATTCCTATCATTACTGAGATTTTTGAACGTTTCGTAAGCTCTTCTTTTGTTCTTGACTTGATCTACAACAGCTTTTGTACACCACAAATCTTATACCCTACCATCCTTTCCATGTCTCATTGGAACGTACCAACTCAGAACCCCACGCGAATATCCTCTGAACATTTGCCATTTTCTTCCATTCATTTCCCCGAGAACATCTGTTTCCAAATTATGCTTCCAAGTTCCTGCCTGATTTCATATTTCCCCTTACTCCAATTAAACATTCCTCTAACTTGTCTGTTCCTATCCCTCTCCAATGCTAAGTTAAGGGAGATAGAATTATGATCACTATCTCCAAAATGCTCTCTCACTGAGAGATCTGACACCTGACCAGGTTCATTTCCCAATACCAGATCAAGTACAGTCTCCCCTCTTTAGGCTGATCTACATATTCTGTCAAGTAACCTTCCTGAACATACCTAACAAACTCAACCCCATCTAAACCCCTTACCCAAAGAAGATGCCAATCAATATTTGGGAAATTAAAATCAACTATTCTCCTTTTATTCAACAATTCAACAATAATTCAACAATTATTATTCCTCTCCAGAATCTGTCTCCCGATTTGCCCCTCAATGTCACTGTTACTATTGGGTGGTCGGTAAAAAAAAACAATCAGCAGATTTATTGACCCTTCCTATTCCTAACGTCCACCCACAGAGACACCGTAGACAACCCCTCCATGTCTTCCTCCTTTTCTGCAGCCGTGACACTATCTCTGATCAACAGTGCCACGCCCCCACCTCTTTTGCCTCCCTCCCTGTCCTTTCTGAAACAGCTGAAGTCTGGCACTTAAAGTAACCGTTCCTGCCCCTGAGCCACTGAAGTCTCTGCAATGGCCACCACATCATGCAAGACGGCCCAAGAATCTTACAGAACTAGAAGCCTTTTGCGAGGAAGAATGGCCGAAAATCCCCCAAACAAGAATTGAAAGACTCTTAGCTGGCTACAAAAAGCATTTACAAGCTGTGCTACTTGCCAAAGGGGGTGTTACTAAGTACTGCCATGCAGGGTGCCCAAAATCTTGCTTCGGACCCTTTTCCCTTTTTTTGTTATTTTGAAACTGTAAAAGATGGAAATAAAAAAAAGATTTCTTGCTTAAAATATTAAAGAATTGTGACATTTTAAACTTTATGCCTTTTAAAAATCAGGTCATCTTTTACTTGCTGAGCTATTCACAGTAACAGAAATTTTGACCGGGGTGCCCAAACTTTTGCATGCCACTGTAGATAGATAGATAGATAAAGAGTGAGATAAATAGACATAAAGAGATATAGAATGAGAGATAAAGAGATAAATAAAGAGATAGATAGAGAGATAGAGCGATAGAGATATAGATAGAGATAGAGACTTTGAGAGAGAGAGATAGGCAGAAAGATTGAGAGATAGAGGGATAGATATATAGAGACAGATAGATGATATTGTGATAGAGTGATAGAGGGATCGAGAGATAGATATGGAGTGATAGAGAGAGGGATAGACAGATAAATAATATAGGAACAGAGTGAGGTGGAGGATAAATGTGTGGCTGAGGGATTGAAGCAGGGTGCAGGGATTCAGATTTCTAGATCATTGGAACCTTTTTTGGGGCAGGTGTGACCTGTACAAAATGACGGATTGCACTTGAATCCCAGGGGTCCAATATCTTGCCGGGGAGGTTTGCTAAGGCTACTGGGGAGAGTTTAAACTAGAATTGCTGGGAGGCAGGAATCGAACAGAGGAAACATAGGAAGAGGCGGTTGGCTCTCAAATAAAGAAAGTTTGGAGGCAGTGCGAGAGGGGGGATGCACTCAGACCAATGATTTGAGATGCGTCTATTTTATTGCAAGGAATATTATGAATAAAGCACATGAGTTTAAAGCATGGATCAGTACTTGCAACTATGATGTTGTGGCCATTACAGAGACTTGGATGGCTCAGGGGCAGGAAGTGCCAGGCTTTAGATGTTTTAGAAAGGACAGGCTGGGAGGCAAAAGAGATCGGTGCGTCACACTGTTGGTCAGAGATAGTGTCACAGCTGCAGAAAAGGTGGACGCCATGAAGAGGTTATCTACGGAGTCTCTGTGGGTGGTGGTTAGGAACAGGAAGGGGTCAATAACTCCACTGTGTGTTTTTCATAGACCACCCAATAGTAATAGGGACAGTAACAGCAGATAGGGAGACAGATTCTGGAAAAGTGTAATAATAACAGGGTTGTCATGGTGGGAGATTTTAATTTCCCAAATATCAATTGGCATGTCCCTAAAGCAAGGGGTTTAGGTGGGGTGGAGTTTGTGAGGTGTATTCAGGAAGGTTTCTTGACACAATATGTAGATCAACCTACAACCTGGTCTGGTGTCAGATCTCTCAGTGGGAGAGCATTTTGGAGAAAGTGATCACAATACTATCCCTTTTACCATAACATTGGAGAAAGATAGAAACATATAAGTTAGGAAAGCGTTTAATTGGAGTAAGGGGAAATATGAGGTTATTAGGCAAGAACTTGGAAGCATAAATTGGGAACAGGTATTCTCTGGGAAATGTACGAAAGAAATATGGCAAATGTTCAGGGGGTATTTGTGTGGAGTTTTGCACAGGTACTTTCCAATGAGACAGGGAAAGGATGATAGGGTACAGGTACCGTAAGGTTCAAAAAACTAGGTAATGACTGAGATCTAGAAGATTATAAGGCTAACAGGAAGGTGCTTAAGAATTAAATTAGGAGAGCCAGAAGGGGCCATGGGAAGGCCTTGGCAGACAGGATTAAGGAAAACCCCAAGGCATTCTTCAAGTATGTGAAGAGCAAGAGGATAAGACATAAGAGAATAGAACCAACCAAGTGTGACAGTGGAAAAGTGTGTATGGAACCGGAGGAGATAGCAGAGGCAATTAATGAATACATTGCTTCAGTATTCACTATGGAAAAGGATCTTGGCAATTGTAGGAATGACTTACAACGGACTGAAAAGCTTGAGCATGTTGATATTAAGAAAGAGGATGTTCTGGTGATTTTGGAAAGCATCAAATTGGATAAGTCACCGGGACCGGACAGTATGCTGTGAGAGACAATTGCTGAGCCTCTGGTGATGACCTTTGCATCACCAATGGGGACAGAAGTTCCAGAGGATTTGAGGGTTGTGAATGTTGTTCCCTTATTCAAGAAAGTGAGTAAAGATAGTTCAGGAAATTATAGACCAGTGAGTCTTACTTCAGTGGTTGGTAAGCTGATGGAGAAGATCCTGAGAGGCAGGACTTATGAATATTTGGAGATGATTAGGAATAGCTAGCATGGCTTTGTGAAAGGTAGGTCGTGCCTTACGAGTCCGATTGAAATTTTTGAGGATGTGACTAAACGCATTGTTGAAGGTAGAACAGTAGATGTAGTGTATATGGATCTCAGCAAGGCATTTGGTAGGGTACCCCATGCATGGCTTATTGAGAAAGTAAAAGGCATGGGATCCAAGGGGATGTTGATTTATGGATCCAGAACTGGCTTGCCCACAGAAGGCAAAGAATGGTTGTAGATGGGTCATATTCTGCATGGAGGCCGGTGACCAGTGGTGTGCCCCAGGGATCTGTTCTGGGACCCCTTCTCTTCATGATTTTTATAAATGACCTGGATGAAGAATTGAAGGAATGGGTTAGTAAATTTGCTGATAACACTAAGGTTGGATAATGTGGAGGGCTGTCAGAGATTACAGCGGGACATTGATAGGATGCAAAACTGGGCCAGATAACTAATCCCATAGTCAAGTATACATTACGAATCTGGTTTCAATTTCGTAAATTTTTTGGCTTGAATAAGTTTATGCTGTTAAGTCCTATAATATCTAACTACTTCTTCCGACCATCATCTATAGATCAAGCTTTTCTTTTATGGAAAACAAAAGGTATAACATGTTTTCGGGATCTGTTTTTGGATGATAACATTATGTCCTTTGAACAGTTATCTAATAAATATAATTTATCTAAAACCCATTTTTTTAGATATTTGCAAGTTAGAAATTTTCTATATAATGAATTAAAGTCTTTTTCGAAAGAATGTCCATTGGACATTACAGAAAGAATTTTAGCTCTCAATCCTTGTCAAAAGGGTTTAGTAGCTATCATTTATAATATGATTATGAATGGACAGCCAGACATATCAGAAAAATATTAAGAAGGAATGGCAGGAAGAATTGCATTGTCCTATATCTACTGAGCAATGGGAAATTTTTTTATCATTGGTAAACTCATCCTCTATTTGTGCTAAACATGCCCTAATACAATTTAAGGTTGTACATAGAGCTCACATGTCTAAAGATAAACTTGCTCGATTTTATTCTTATGTTAATCCAACCTGTGATAGATGTCATTCTGATATAGCTTCGTTGACTCATATGTTTTGGTCCTGTCCTTGTTTACAAAACTATTGGAAAAATATTTTTAATATTATTTCAAGAGTTTTAAATATTAATTTCCAACCACATCCTTTTACCGCAATTTTTGGTCTACCAATGATAGATAATAAGCGTTTATCCGCCTCATCCCAACGAATGATTGCATTTGTTACATTAATGGCTAGAAGTTCTATTTTACTGAATTGGAAATAAATTAACCCTCCAACTGTATTTCAGTGGTTTTCTCAAACTATTTCCTGTTTGAGTTTAGAAAAAATTAGAAGTGTGGTTTTTGATTCTTCAGTTAAATTTGAGGAAACTTGGAGACCATTTATTCAACATTTTCATATGAATTAAATGGTCTGATTCTGAACCTTATTGTTATTATCCTGAATTGTGTGGATGGAGGTTCGGAGTCATCGGCACTACTGTATGTATTTAACATTATGCAATTGCCCATGTTGGTTAGTTTTTTTTATTAGTTTTTTAAAAAATTCTCTTAGTTTTTTTTTTGGGGGGGGTCTTCTTTTTCTCTTTTTCTTAATTCCTTTACATTAATACTATGAGTTTGGGAGACTTTATATATTGATTAATACATATCTGATTGTTAATTAATCTATTAATTGTGTACTCTCAAATGTTTTGTACTCATATTTTACTTATGTTTTTCTTAAAATTAATAAAAAGATTTGAAAAGAAAAGAAAGGATGCAAAACTGGGCTGAGAAGTGGCAGATGGAGCTCAACGCAGATAAGTGTGAAGTGGTTCATTTTGGTAGGTCAAATATGATGGCAGAATATAGTATTAATCACAAGACTCTTGGCAGTGTGGAGGATCAGAGGGATCTTGGGGGTCCGAGTCCATAGCACACTTAAAGCTGCTGCGCAGGTTGACTCTTGTGGTTAAAATGGCATACGGTCCATCGGCATTCATCAGTCGTGGGATTGAGTTTAAGAGCCGAGAGGTAATGTTGCAGCTATATAGGACCCTGGTCAGACCCTACTTGGAGTATTGTGCTCAGTTCTGGTCGCCTCACTACAGGAAGGATGTGGAAACCATAGAAAGGGTGCAGAGGAGATTTACAAGGATGTTGCCTGGATTGGGGAGCATGCCTTATGAGAATAGGTTGAGTGAACTCGGCCTTTTTTCCTTGGAGCGACGGAGGATGAGAGGTGACCTGATAGAGGTGTAGATGATAAGAGGCATAAGAGTGTGGATAGTCAGAGGCTTTTCCCCAGGGCTGAAATGATTAGCACGAGAGGGCACAGTTTTAAGGTACTTGGTAGTAGGTACAGAGGAGATGTCAGGGGTAAGTTTTTCTACACAGAGGGTGGTGAGTGCGGGGAATGGGCTGCTGGCAACGGTGGTGGAGGCGGACGCGATAGGGTCTTTTAAGAGACTCCTTGATAGGTACATGGAGCTTAGAAAAATAGAGGGGCATAGGTAACCCGAGGTAATTTCTGAAGTAAGGACATGTTTGGCACAGCTTTGTGGACCTGTAGGTACTTCTTAAACCTACTGCTGTAGGTTTTCTATCTTTCTCTGTTAAGGATGAGGTTTTGGGGTACGGAGGTACATGATAAAATAGGCCAAAGTCTGCACGGTTACCTTGAGGGAAAACCTTGCCTGACATATCTGGTTTTATTGTTTGAGAAAATAGCAAGCAGGAAAGACAAAGGAGAATCGATGGATGTTGTGTCCCTCGATTTCCAGGTCTTTGAAAAGAAGCTGGAGATGAGAATGCTGATCAAGATGAGAACCCATGGTGGTATTTGAAAGATATTAGCATGGCGAGAGTGTTGGCTGATGGGCAGGAGGCAAAGAGTAGGATCAAAGGGGATCTTTACTGATTGGCTTTCGGTCTCTGGTGGTGTCCTGCAGGGGTCAGTGCTGGAACCGCTTCTTTTCACGTTCAGCGTCATTGATTTGGATGACGAAATCTACGGCTTTGTGGACGATACAAAGATGTCAGAGGGGCAAATAGTGCTGAGGAAGCTGGGAGGAAGGCCCCAGGAGAACTTGGACAGATTAGGAGAATGGGCAAAACAGTGGCAAATGGAATATAGTGTCAGGAAGTGTGTGGTCGTGCACTTTGGTGAAAGGAATAACAGCATATTTCCCAAACAGGGAGATAACTAAAAAGCCCAAGGTGCAAAGGGATTTGGAAGTCCTCATGCAGATTAAGTTGCAGGTTGAGTTGTTGGGTAGAAAGGCAAATGGAATGTTAATACTGATTTTAAGAGGATAAAAAACATGAAAGTAGGGATATAATGCTCTGGTTTCCTAAGGCATTGGTAATGCCTCATTTGCAGTTACGTCAGTAATTTTCTGCCCCTTACTGAAGAAAGGATGTGCTGAAATCAGAAAAGGTTCCTGGAAAGATATGAGAAAGACTCTGGGGATGAATGGCTCATCGTATGAGGAGTGACAGATGGCTCTGGGCCTTGACCTTCTGAAACTGAGAAGAATGAGCGGGATCTCAGTGAAAACTATCAACTGTTGAAAGGCCGAGATAGTGGATGTTTCTTATTGTTGGGGTTTAGGACCAGAGGGCACAGCCTCAGAGTAGAGGGATGGCCACTCAGAATGGAGATTGGTAGGAATTTCTTCAGATCAGGCTGGCCATAGGAAACTGTGGAGGCCATTTCAAGGGGCGGAGATTGATTGGCTCCTGATTAATTACAGTGTGAAAGTTTACGGGCAGATGGCAGGTGAATGGGGTTCAGAGGGAAATGGAGCAGCTATGAAGAAATGGAGGAACAGACTCAATGGGTGGAAAAGCTGGATTTGCTCCTTATGGAATTCTTCAGTGCCGTCACATCTTCCTTGTAATGTGCTGATGAGAAAAGAGCACAGTCCTCCAGCTGTGATGTACACCAGTGCTCTACACCATCTCAGAATACCAAAGACGACAAGTGGTGAGTGTGGTAAAATTCTTTTTAATGAACTTGTAGAGAGAATATCACAATGCTTGCAATAGATCAGTTGCCGTTTGCCAGCAGAAGGTGGACGTGGTGGTACCCTGAGGTTAGAACGGGGAGGAGGAGAGAGGGAGAGAGGATCACACAGTAACTGAAAACACACTGCATCCCTTGGAGTTTTCATTAGAGTTGGCTCTCCCCAATATTCCTGCCCGCCCACCTTAAGAAAGCGACAAACACCATCAAAGCTCCCCACTATCCGAGCCATGCCATCTTCACGCAGCTACCATTGAGCAGGAGGTGCAGAAGCCTAAAATCCCACTATAACAGATTGAAGCACAGCTACGTCCCTTCAGCCATTCGGTCCTTGAACGAAACTGGAAAACCCTAATCACTGCCACAGCAATAGTAACACAGATTACTAATTTGTACTGCAAACACAGAGTAGCTTCCACATCCTTCGTATAATGAGGTGATCAGAACTAAACACAATATTCCAAGCGTGGTCTAAGCAGAGTTTTTTTCGAGCTGCAATTGAACTTAATTCTCTGACAAATGAAGGCCAACATACCAGATGCCTTCCCAACCAACCAAACCAACTTGTGTGGCAAATTTGAGGGATGTATGAATGTGGACCCCAAGATCCCTCTGTTTCTCCAAACAGAATGAGAGTGGCATAATCCTGCAGGAAAGGAAGCCACGGACCAGCATGTCAGAATGGAAGTTGGAATAGGAATTAAAATGGTTGGCCACTGATGAATTCTGCTTTTTCTGGATGGAGCAGAGGTACTCGACCAAAGGAGGACCCCCCCCCCCCCCCCCAATCTACGATGGATCTCACCAATGTAGAGGAGGCCATGTCAGGAGCACTGGTAACAGTAGAGGAGCACGCCTGGTTCACAGGTGGTGTTGCCTCACCTGGAAGGGCTGTTTGAGGCCCTGAGTGAAGGTGAGGAAGCAGGTGAATGGGCAGGCGTACCATTTCTGCTGTTTGAAGGAATAAATGCTGGGAGGGGGATTAGTAGGGAGGAACTTGGAATAGTACAGCCATTCAGCCCACAATATTATGCCAAACCAGGTAAAAATCAAATCAGAAATGCCCAACCACGAAAATCTCCTACCTACACCATGCCCATATTCCTCCATCTTCCTTCCATCCATGTGCCTCTGAATTTGCCTCTACCACCATGTCAGTCAGCGCATTCCAGGCATCCACAGTGCTCTGAATAAAAACACACCTCACAGCCCCCTCGAACCTACCCCTCCAACACTGAATCGTCCCCTCTGGTATCAGACATTTCAACCCCGGGAAACAGATACCCTCTGTCCACTATCTATGCTTTTGATAATCTTCTAACCCTCTATCAGATTTCCCCTCAGCCTCCAGCACTCCACAGTATGCAACTCAAACTTCCCGAGCGTTTCGTAATGGCTCATGCCCTCTAAACCAGGCAGCACCTTCTGCACCCTCTCCAAAGCCTCAACATCCTTCCCATAGTGTCCAACCAGAACTGTGTGCAGTACTCCAGATGTGGCTGAACCGGAGTTTATTAAAGGTCCAACAGAACCTCATGGCTTTTGAACTCAGTGCTTCGCTAATAAACACAGGCTTTCCGTAAGCATTCTTAACCACCTACTCGAGCTGTGTAGCCACTTCCAGCGAGCTTCCCAAGACCTCTCCACTCAGCAACAATTAACAGTGTACTGTCTCATAGAACATACAGCATGGAAATTTACAGCACATTACAGGCCCTTCGGCCCACAACGTTGTGCCAACCATGTAACCCACTCTAGAAACTGCCGAGAATTTCCCTGGCGCATTTTTCTAAGATTCTCTAAAAAAAAACCCTATCGTATTTGACACTGTCATTTGTCATTTGACAAGGTCCCTCATGAGAGACTCATCCAGAAGGTCATGAGGCATGGGATAAATGGAACCTTGGCTGTTTGGATAAAAAAAAAATGTCTTAAAGGAAGAAAGCAGAGGGTAGTTGTGGAAGGAAAGTATTCTGCCTGGAGGTCGGTGACTAGTGGAGTGCCGCAGGGATCTGTCCTGGGACCCCTGCTATTTGTGATTTTTATAAATGACCTGGATGTAGAGGCGGAATGATGCGTAAGTTTGCAGATGACACGAAGGTTGGAGGAGTTGTGGATGGAGTTGTAGGTGGTCGGAGGTTACAAGAGGATATAGACAGCCTGCAGAGTTGGACAGAAAAATGGCAGATGGAGTTCAATCCTGACAAGTGTGAGGTAATGCATTTTGGATTGACAAACCAGAAGACTAAGTACAGGATTAATGGTCAGTTACTTAAGAGTGTGGATGAACAAAGGGACCTTGGGGTTCAAATCCATACATCCATCAAGGTCGCTGCACAGGTTGATAGGGTAGTTAAGAAGGCCTATGGGATGCTAGACTTCATTAACAGGGGAATTGAGTTCAAGAGTAGAGAGGTCATGTTGCAACTCTACAAATCTCTAGTGAGACCACACTTAGAGCATTGTGTTCAATTCTGGTCACCTCATTATAGGAAGGATGTGGAAGCTATGGAGAAGGTGCAGAGGAGATTTACCAGGATGTTGCCTGGTTTGGAGAACAAGTCATACATATGAAGTAAGGTAAGCAGAGCTGAGACTTTTCTCTTTGGAGCTCAGAAGAATGAGAGGGGACTTGATAGAGGTCTACAAGATTATATGAGGCATAGATAGGGTGGATAGTCAGTACCTGTTTCCCAGGGCACCAATAGCAAACACCAGCGGACATATGTACAAAATTAATGGAGGGAAGTTTAGGGGAGACATCAGGGGTAAGTTTTTTTTACACAGAGGGTTGTGAGTGCCTGGAATGACTTGCCAGGGATGGTGGTGGAGGCTAAAACATTAGGGTTATTTAAGAGCCTCTTGGACAGGCACATGGATGAAAGAAAAATGGAGGGATATGGGGTAGTGTGGGTTTAGTACTTTTTTTAAGGATTATATGGGTCGGCACAACATGGAGGGCTGAAGGGCCTGTACTGTGCTGTAGTGTTCTATGGTATCTGCCTCCACCACTGACAGTGCATTCTCTTTAAATATTTTTATTAATTTCTAAATAGAAGAATACAGAGTACAAGATATATATTATAAGTCAAAAAAAGATAAAATAATACCAAATACACACTTTGAATCACACTTGCAATCTCATTACCCTGTGTTCATGTAAACTAAATTAAATCATAATATTGAAATGCAATAATTTTATTATTAAAAAAAAAGAATATAAGCCCCCTACCAAGGTCGAAGCTGTTTGGTAAAGAAAGAAAAAAGGAAAAAAATCCTTATCATATAGTGAAATGTTATTAGCCAAAATCTGTAAAATTAAAGCATAACATAACATCACATAACCATTGAGCATGAGTAGGCGGAACGACATCCTTCCATTTAAGCAAGAGCACCCTCCTAGCTGTAAGAGAACTAAAAGCCAAAATGTGCAAATCAGATGTCTCCAAAATAATATATTTTCCTCCAACAATACCGAATAAAATAGTCCAAGGGTTCGGCTTAAAATTCACTTTGAAAAGTAGAGAAAGTTTGGAATACTTCCTTCCAGCATTTTTCAACACTTGGGCATGTCCAAAACATACAAATTAGTGAATTACATCTATCACAATAGGGAGATATATCCGAATAAAAATGAGATAGCTTATCCTTGGTCATGTGAGCCCTATGAACCACTTTAAATTGAGGGGAGGGAGTGGCGGGCACATGACGATGAAGTGTTAACCAATGTAAAAATCCCATTCCAAGCTTCCACAGAAATTGAAATCTGTAAATCTTGTTCCCAAAGATTTTTAATTTTGTCTAAAGGAGCATTTCTCATTCCCAGCAACATGCCATAAATATTGGATATTGAAACATCTAATAAGTGCTTATCAGGACTTTCAGAAAATATATATAATTGAGATCACAGAAGTCTGTAATTTGTAGATATTGAAAAAAGTGGGCTTTGGTAAGCTATATTTAGCTGACAATTGCTCAAACGAAAAGAGACTTCCTCCAACAAACAGATCCTGGAAGCATTTAATACCCAATCTATCCCACTCTTCAAAAACTGGATTGATCATAGAAGGTTTAAAAAATAATTAGGCAGTGCATTCTACGTCCCCACCACTCTCTGTGTGAAAAACTTAACTCTGACATCCCCCTTGTACCTAGAGCATAGAGCACATGGCTGATCCTAGAGACGTTCCCACTCTTCCCCCCCCCCCCCCAGTTGAATGACGGTGGTGAACATCAATGAATATGAAGGGGAGGGCAATAGTCTTTCTCATTGGAGCGTGGCACTTTTGTGATGTAAAAGCTACAGGTCAGTTATTACCCAGGACAAATGTGTTTGATATTAATATGTAGCCAGAGAGAATGGTACAAAAGAGCAAGTGCAGCAGGCAGTGAAGAAGGCTAATGGAATGTTGGCCTTTATTACAAAGGGAATTGAGTACAAGAGCAAGGAAATCCTTTTGCATCTGTACAGGGCCCTGGTGAGACCACACCTGGAGTATTGTGTACAGTTTTGGTCTCCAGGGTTAAGGAAGGACATCCTGGCTGTAGAGGACGTGCAGCGTAGATTCACAAGGTTAATTCCTGGGATGTCCAGACTGTCTTATGCAGAGAGGTTAGAGAGACTGGGCTTGTACATGCTGGGATTAAGGAGACTGAGAGGGGATCTGATCGCAACATATAAGATTATTAAGGGATTGGACAAGATAAAGGCAGGAAATATGTTCCAGATGCTGGGAGAGTCCAGTACCAGAGGGCATAGTTTGAGAATAAGGGGTAGGTCATTTAGGACAGAGTTAAGGAAAAACTACTTCTCTTAGAGAGTTGTGGGGGTGTGGAATGCACTGCCTCGGAAGGCAGTGGAGGCCGATTCTCAGGATGCTTTCAAGAAGGAGCTAGATAGGTATCTTATGGATAGGGGAATCAAGGGATATGGGGACAAGGCAGGAACCGGGTATTGATAGTAGATGATCAGCCATGATCTCAGAATGGCGGTGCAGGCTCGAAGGGCCGAATGGTCTGCTTCTGCACCTATTGTCTATCTCCTCATGGGTGGAAAAGTCCAGAAAAAGAGAAGACACAACTGATTTTCGCGAGAACTGAAGCTGCTGGAAGAATGTTTTTTCCCCATGCAGATAGCTGGAGCTCGGCAGTCTCTGGCAGATCCATCCGCCAGCACTTCCAAACACGCTCTACACTACAGACTGGCAAAGACCTGGAAGGGGCATCCATGGCTGCCACTCTACCCAGAAACGCCCACGACCCGAGACCCATTCATCAGTCCTGGTCTCAGCGATGCATTCGCGCCGCACAAATGGCAGCCGGCACCTTTACTAATCAGCAGGATGCTCTCCAGGACTGAGAGAGGGGGAAAGAACAGGGTATGTCCCGGGGTACGTGGCTACGGTGTGCCAGGCCTTACAACAATTGCCCCTCAGTCACGGTTCCACCCCTGGACCTCCTGCCGATCGTCCGTCCGCTGCGCGCATGCGCGATATCAGCTGTGATCCATACGCATGCGTCGTTGATCACTGGTGCAGAAACTCGGCAGGTCAGACAATATCCATGGAGATGAATAAACAGTCGGCTTTCCAGGCCAAGACCTTTGTTCAGGGCTGAAAAGAAAGCGAGAAGACGCCAGAAAAAGGTGGGGGAGAGGGGAAGGAGGATAGCTGGAAGGTGATAAGTGAAGTCAGGTAGTTGGAGAGGTAAGGGGCTGGTGAGGAAGGAATCTGAGAGGAGAGGAGAGTGGACCATTGGAGAAAGGGAAGGATGAGAGGCACCAGCGGGAGCTGATAGGCAGGTGAAAAGAGTCAGGAGGCCAGAGGGATTTGCAAACCGCAGGGTAACGTTGACATGTTTCTGCTGCTACAAGAATATTACTCCCGCTGCTGCGCTCCAAGTGGACAGGAGGTGCAAATACATCGTGATGATCTCCCTCTGGAAAAGTAGTGATTTACTTGGAAGCACGAAGTTGGAAGAAGAATACAGGGTTAACGGCAAGCCTTTTAACAGTGTGAGGGAACAGAGTGGTATTACGGCCCACATCCATAGATCCCTCATAGTTTCCACGTGTTGAAAGGGTGGTTAAAAAGAAATTTGGGGTGCTGGCATCCAATGGACAGGGATGAGTTCAAGGGCAGTGTTGCAGTTCTATAAAACCTTAGTGAGACCACACTTGGAGCATTATATTCAGTTCGGAGCACCACACTATAGGAAGGATGTGGAGCATGAGAGAGGATACCAAGATTAGAGAGCAGGCTTGGACTTTTCTCCTTGGAGCAAACTCTTTCCAGCCTCAGACTCAACAATTCCCAATAACTACCAAGGTATGGACATCAGTGCATTTTTGTCATCAGAGCTCATCTTAATGTTCCACTTCAATTGTTTATCTACTTAACTTGAAGATACGTGATAAGCTTTTCATGCAAGATAAAGACAGAATTATATCTTCCACACACAAAATGTTGGAGGAACTCAGCAGGCCAGGGAGCATCTATGGAAAAAAGTACAGGTGACATTTCAGGTTGAGACCCTTCGGCAGGCCTGAAACGTCAAACTGTACTTTTTTTCTATAGATGCTGCCTGGCCTGCTGAGTTCCTCCAGCATTTTGCATGTGTGTTGCTTGAATTTCCAGCCGATTTTCTGTTGTTTGTGATGATATTTTTCATGCAAGTCCTAAATCCTTAGGTTTTGCTCTTGGCACCTGCCCATTCAATTCACAGTAATAGTACATTCTTAACCCCAGGGATTTCTGGGTAAGAATGGTGCCATTGGAAGTATTTACAAGCATTGTCCCTCCTCTGCCAAATGGCACCATTCAGGGTAATATTTTTTCTAAACTCAGTAGCCAGTTTAACACGGCAAGCTTCCACAAGCATGTCCGCTGGCATTGTGTGTGTCAACATTCAAAATCATCCTCATTTTTTTTTGCCGTCAATCAGATTCCAAATGTCTCTACTCTGTCATTCATTGCCACGCCCCCTGCTCACCCCTCCCACTGTCCAGAGCCCAAAACTCTGCCCTGTGCTGATCCGTCTCTAGTTTCAGACCCCACTCCAATTAACGTGTAACACTCTGCTTTCAGGCTTCAGGTGTATTCCAACAACCCAGCCGTGTGAGACACAGTGAAAATGACCCCAACATTACAATGAGCAGGGAATAAGGTGTTTAACTACCAATGTCATTCTTCCTCGGCCCAGAGATATGAGGGACAAACATGACTGCAGTCAGCTCATCTTCTTTAGTCTGCAAAAAGTCAAGCAGGAAATTCCAGGGAAGCCATTTCATCCACAGAGTTGAGACTGGCACCCATCACCACAGCGACAGTGAGAGGTGAGCAGCAGGGAAGGATTTAAAAGCACGGTCGAGGAACAGAAATACTAGCAAGGACCAGCTGGGCTGAGTTGACTCCCGACTGTACACTGGGTGTGTAGCAGATTAAATAAATACCCGAGACAGAGTTTAAAATGGAACTGATTTATTTGTCTCAGATGCAGAATATTAAACTCCAGTCCCATTGAATATGAAATCAGCAGAAGGAATGCCAGTGACCGGGGTGCAGGACTGGGTTTGGTGAGCAGCAACAATAATCGAGAGTTCAACACCGACAGTCACTTCTGAATTTGTCTCTGGATATAGGAACTGTGATGGTTCATATCCAGCTTGCCATTTATTTAAACTTTTTCCCCATTGTGAACCCGATAGTGCGCTACAAGATTGCAGGACTGAGTGAATCCCTTCCCGCATTCAGTGCAGGTGAACGGCCTCTCCCCGGTGTGAACTCGCTGATGCAGCTTCAGGTGAGATGACTGAGTGAATCCCTTCCCACACTCTGAGCAGGTGAACGGTTTCTCCCCAGTGTGAACTGTCTTGTGTGCCAGGAGGTAAGATGAGCGAGTGAACCCCTTCCCACAGTCTGAACAGGTGAACGGTCTCTCCCCAGTGTGGATTTGCTTATGTAGCTTCAGTTGAGATGATCGAGTGAATCCCTTCCCACATTCAGGGCAGGTGAACGGCCTCTCCCCGGTGTGAACTCGCAGATGTAGCTTCAGCTGGGATGACTGAGTGAATCCCTTCCCACAGTCTGAGCAGGTGAATGGCTTCTCCCCAGTGTGAACTCGCTGATGCGCCAGTAAGTGGGCTGACTGAGTGAACCCCTTCCCACAGTCTGAGCAGGTGAACGGCCTCTCCCCAGTGTGAATTCTCTGATGTACCTTCAGTTGAGATGACTGAGTGAATCCCTTCCCACAGTCAGAGCAGGTGAACGGCCTCTCTCCAGTGTGAACTGACTGGTGTGTCAGTAGATCAGATGACCGAATGAACCCCTTCCCACAGTCTGAGCAGGTGAACGGCCTTTCCCCAGTGTGAACTGACTGGTGTATCTGTAGGTCACATGATCGAATGAACCCCTTCCCACAGTCGGAGCAGGTGAACGGCCTCTCCCCGGTGTGAACTCGCTGGTGTACCAGGAGAGCAGATGACCCAGTGAATCCCTTCCCACACACGGAGCAGGTGAATGTTCTCTCCCGAGTGTGAACTCGCTGGTGAGTCTGCAGCTGGGATGAATGATTGAATCCCTTCCCACAGTCTGAGCAGGTGAATGACCACTCCCCAGTGTGAACTGACTGGTGGGCCAGCAGGTCAGATGATCGAGTGAATCCTTTCCCACAGTCAGAGCAGGAGAACGGTCTCTCCCCAGTGTGAACTCGCTGATGTGCCTTCAGTTGAGATGACTGAGTGAATCCCTTCCCACAGTCTGAGCAGGTGAACGGCATCTCCACAGTGGGAACTCACTGGTGTGTCAGCAGATCAGACAGCCGAGTGAATGTCTTCCCACACGTGCAGCAATCGAGCAGTCTCTGTCACTGGTGTGAATTTTTGGATCTATGTCAGCTTGGATGACAGAATGAATCGCTTCCCACTGACGGAACAGATCAACAAGTACTGGTGTGATCTCAGCACCCTGGTTCCAATGGATTTCACTGAGAGGGGAAAGAAAATGCAATTTGAGACAAAAAAAAGCACTTTTACAGCTGGGACAAGATTCTTCTTCATTTCCTCGGATCCACATCAGATTATTGGTGAAACAAAGGAAATATCTGGTCACCTCTTCAATACTGAGGTTCAACGCAAGTTGGAAACACAACTCCAGATCTTCCAACTGGGCACGGATCAGGTATCCAGACCGATAACAAGTTATTTCAAGTCCCACAGGGCTACAATGAGCACATACTACATGGCTGTTCAGGGGGACTTCCTAATTACTCTGACACCCCCCCACCCGCACCCTACCCATAAGACACAGGAGCAGAATTAGGCCGTCTGGCCCATCGAGTCTGCTCTGCCATTCAATCATGGCTGATCCTTTTTTTAACCTCCTCCTCGACCCCAGTTCCCAGCCTTCTCCCTGGAACCTTTGATGCTGTATCCAATCAAGAACCTATCAATCTCTGCCTTAACTTACACCCAACAACCTGACATCCACAACTGCATTGGCAACAAATTCCACAAGTTCATCCACTCTCTGGCTAAAGAAATTTATCGCATCTCTGTTTAAATGGACTCCCTTATATCCTGAGGCTGTGCCCTCTTGTCCTAGACTCCCCCACCATGGTAAACATCCTTACCACATCTACTCTGTCCAAGCCTTTCAACATTTGAAAGGTTTCAATGAGATTCTTCCTCACCCTTCTGAATTCCAGTGAGTACAGACCCAGGGCCATCAAACATTCCTCGTATGATAATCCTTTCATTCCTGGAATCTTTATGAACCTCCTCTAGACTCTCTCCAATGCCAGCGCATCTTTTCCAAGATATGGGGCCCTAAACTGTTGACAATACGCAATGTGAGGCCTCACCAGTGCCTTATAAAGCCTCAGCATCACATCCTTACTCTTATATTCTGGACCTCTTGAAATGAATGCTAACATGGCATTTGCCTTCCTCACCACAGACTCAGCCTGCAAGTTAACCTTTAGGGTGTTCTGTAAAAGTCCCTCAGCATCTCAGATTCCTAGATTTTCTTCCTGTTTAGAAAACAGTCCACACATTTATTTCTGCTACCAAAGTGCATGACCATGCATTTTCCAACATTGTATTTCATTTGCCACTTTCTTGCCCATTCTCCTAATCTGTCCAAGTCCTTCTGCATCCTACCCATTTCCTCAACACTAGCTGCCCCTCCACCAATCTTCGTAATCATCTGCAAACTTGGCAACAAAGCCATCTATTCCATCATCTAAATCATTGATATACAGCATATAAAGAAGTGGTCCCAACACCGACCCCTGCGGAACACCCCCACTCACTGGCAGCCAACCAGAAAAGGATCCTTTTATTCCCACTCGCTGCCTCCTACCAATCAGCCAATGCTCTAACCACGCCAGTAACTTTCCTGTAATACCATGGGCTATTAACTTGGTAAGCAGCCTCATGTGTGGCACCTTGTCGAAGGCTTTCTGAAAATCCAAATATACAACATCCACTGCATCTTCTTTATCTATCCTGCTTGTAATCTCAAAGAATACCAACAGGTTCGTCAGGCAGGATTTGCAGCTATATAGGACCCCGGTCAGACCCCACTTGGAGTACTGTGCTCAGTTCTGGTCGCCTCACTACAGGAAGGATGTGGAAACCATAGAAAGGGTGCAGAGGAGATTTACAAGGATGTTGCCTGGATTGGGGAGCATGTCTTATGAGAATAGGTTGAGTGAACTTGGCCTTTTCTCCTTGGAGCGACGGAGGATGAGAGGTGACCTGGTAGAGGTGTATAAGATGATGAGAGGCATTGATCGTGTGGATAGTCAGAGGCTTTTTCCCAGGGCTGAAATGGTTGCCACAAGAGGACACAGGTTTAAGGTGCTGGGGAGTAGGTACAGAGATGTCAAGGGTAAGTTTTGTTTACTCAGAGAGTGGTGAGTGTGTGGAATGGGCTGCTGGCAACGGTGGTGGGTCTTTTAAGAGACTTTTAGATAGGTACATGGAGCTTAGAAAAATAGAGGGCTATAGGTGAGCCTAGTAATTTCTAAGGTAGGGACATGTTCGGTACAACTTTGTGGGCCGAAGGGCCTGTGTTGTGCTGTAGGTTTTCTATGTTTCTATGAAACCATGCTGACTTTGTACTATCTTGTCCTGTGTCACCATGTACTCCATCACCTCATCCTTAACAGTTGACTCCAACATCTTCCCAACCACTGAGGTCAGGCTAACTGGTCTATAATTTCCTTTCTGCTGCCTTCCTCCTTTCTTAAAGAGTGGAGTGACATTTGCAATTTTCCAGTCCTCTGGCACCATGATTTTTGAAAAATCATTTCTAATGCTGCCATAATCTCTAACGGACCCTCTTTCACAACCCTAGGGTGCAGTTCATCTGGTCCGGGTGACTTATGCACCTTCAGGTCTTTCAGCTTTTTGAGCACCTTCTCTCTTGTCACAATTTCTGCACCCACTTCTCTTCCCTCACACACTACAATATCAGGCACACTGCTAGTGCCTTAAGACAATAACATATATAACATGCAAACACTTGGGCCCCCTGGTCAAAATTTCTGTTACTGTGAATAGTTAAGTGTGTAGAAGATGAACTTATCTCCAAAAATCATAATGTTAAAGTTGAAACATTCTTTTCAACATTTTAAGCAAGATTAGTGTATTATTTTTGTTCTGTACAATTTTAGAGTGAAGAAAAGGAAAGGAGCACCATGCAGAAGTTTGGGCACCCCAAGAGATTTGAGCTCTCAGATAACTTTTACCAAGGTCTCAGACCTTACATAGCTTGTTAGGGCTATGGCTTGTTCACAGTCATCGTTAGGAAAGGCCAGGTGATGCAAATTTCAAAGCTTTACAATTACCCTGACTCCTCAAACCTGTCCCAACAATCAGCAGCTATGGGCTCCTCTAAGCAGCTGCCTAGCACTCTGAAAATTTAAATAAATGATGCCCACAAAGCAGGAGAAGGCTATAAGAAGATAGCAAAGCATTTTCAGGTAGCTGTTTCCTCAGTTCGTAATGTAATTAAGAAATGGCAATTAACAGGAACGGTGGAGGTCAAGTTGGGGTCTGGAAGACCAAGAAAACTTTCCGAGAGGTCTGCTCGTAGGATTGGTAGAAAGGCAAATTAAAACTCCAGCAGACTCTGGAGTGGTGGTGCACTGTTCTACTGTGCAGCGACAACTGCACAAATATGACCTGCATGGAAGAGTCATCAGAAGAAAACCTTTCCTGCATCCTCACCACAAAATTCAGCGTCAGAAGGTTGCAAGGGAACATCTAAACAAGCCCGATACATTTTGGAAACAAATCCTGCGGACTGATGAAGTTAAAATAGAACATTTGGCCGCAATGAGCAAAGGTATGTTTGGAGAAAAAAGGGTGCAGAATTTCATGAAAAGAACATCTCTTCAACTGTTAAGCACGGGGTTGGATCGATTATGCTTTGAGCTTGTGTTGCAGTCAGTGGCATGCGGAACGTTTGCTGGTAGAGGGAAGAATGAATTCAATTAAATACCAGCAAATTCTGGAAGCAAACATCACACAGTCTGTAAAAAAGCTGAAGATGAAAAGAGGATGGCTTCTACAACAGGATAATGATCCTAAACACACCTCAAAATCCACAATGGACTACCTCAAGAGGCTCAAGCTGAAGGTTTTGCCATGGCCCTCACAGTGCCCCGACCTAAACGTCATCGAAAATCTGTGGATAGACCTCAAAAAGAGCAGTACATGCAAGATGGCCCAAGAATCTCACAAAACTAGAAGCCTTTTGTAAGAACGAATGGGCAAAAATCCCCCAAACAAGAACTGAAAGACTCTTAGCTAGCTACAGAAAGCGTTTACAAGCTGTGATACTTGCCAAAGGGGGTGTACCTAAGTACTGACCCATGCAGGGTGCCCAAACTTTTGCTTCAGGTCGTTTTCCTTTTTCGTTATTTTGAAACTGTAAACGATGGAAATAAAAAAGTAATCTTGCTTATATTAAAGAAATGTGTCATCTTTAACTTTATGCTTTTTGGAAATCAAGTCATCTTTTACTCGCTTAGCTATTCACAGTAACAGAAATTTTGACCAGGGCTGCCCAGACTTTTGCATGCCACTGCAGAAGCAGAATTAGGCCATTTGGCCAATCAAGCCTGCTCCTCCATTTCATCATGACCGATCAAATTTTCCTCTCAGCCTCAATCTCCTGCCTTCTCCCTGACCAATCAAGAATCTATCAACCTCTGTCTTAAATATCCATAAAGACTTGCTGCCACTGTGGCAAAGAATTCCACAGATTCACCACTCTCTGGCTTAAGAAATTCCTCTTCATCTCCGTTCTAAAAGGATGCCCCTTTATTTTGAGGCTGTGTCCTCTGGTCGTACGACTGTCCCACCACAGGAAATATCCTTTCCACATCCACTCTATCAAGGCCTTTCACCATCTGATAGGTCACCCCTCAATCTTCTGAATTCCGGAGAACACAGGCCCAGAGGCATCAAACGCTCTTCATATGACAAGCCACTCAATCCTGGAATCATTTTCATGGCCCTCCTTTGAACCCTCTCCAGTTTCAGCACATCCTTTCTAAGATAGGGGGCCCAAAACTGCTCCCAATATTCCAAGTGAGGCCTCACCAGTGCTTTGAAAAGTCTCAACATTACATCTGTGCTTTTCCATTCTAGTCCTCTTGAAATGATTGCCAGCATCACATTTGCCTTCCTCACCACAGACTGAACCTGCAAATTAACCTTTAGGGAATACTGCACAAGAACTCCCAAGACCCTTTGTGCCTCAGTTTTTTTCTATTTTCTCTCCATGCTGAAAAGTCCCATTTCATTTCTCCTACCAAAGTGCATACCAACACTGTATTTCATCTGCCAATTCTTCATCCATACTCCTGATCTGTCCACGTCCTTCTGTAGTCTCTCTGCTTCCTCGAAACTACTTGCCCCTCCACCTACCTTGAGATCATCGGCAAACTTTGCAACAAAGCCATCAATTCCATCATCCGAATCATTGACATATAACGTTAAAAGAATCGGTCTCAACACAGACCCACGTAGAATACCATTAGTCACCGGCAGCCAACCAGAAAAGGTGCCCTTTATTTTCTCTCGTCGCCTCCTTCCAATCAGCCACTACTTTAAATATGCTCAAATCTTTCCTGTGACACCACGAGCTCGCAGCATCTTAAGCAGCCTTCTGAAAATCCAAGTACACAGCTTCAACCGATGCTCCTTTGTCTACCCTGATTGTTATTTCTTCAAAGAATCCAACAGATTTGTCAGGCAAGATGTTTCCTTGAGGAAACTAGGCTGACTACAGCCTATAATTTCCTTTTGTCGGCCCCTCCCTTTTTGAAGTGTGGAATGACATTTGCAATCTTCCAGTTTCCCAAGAACCTATTCCCTAGTTATGGTAACTACACACAGTTCATTACCCCCAACACCTGGAGCTTCCATCGCACTGCTGGTGTCTTACTCAGTGAACTCATACAAAATACTTCGTAAGTTCATCTGTCATTTCATTGCTCCCCATTACTGCCTCTCCAGCATCATTTCCCAGTGGTCTGATATCCACTCTTGCCTCTCTTTTACACTTTATGTAGCTGAAGTAACTTCTGGTTTCCTATTTAATATTACTTTCGTAAGCCATCTTGAACTTCTGAATGACTTTTGTTGCCACCTGTTGGTTTTTAGTTTTACAGTGCTCGAACTTCCCTCTAATTTTTGCTCTGTTACATGCTCTCTTTGACTTGGACCTCTCGTTAGCCACAGTTGTCTCATCTTCCCTTTAGAATACTTCTTCGGGATGTTTATACCCCGTGCCTCTGAATTGCTTCCAGGAATTCCAGCCCTTGCTGCTCTGCCCCCATCCCAGCCAGTGTTCTTTTCCAATGAATTCTGGCCAATTCCTCTCTCCTGCCTCTGTAATTTCCTTACTTCACTGTAATACTGATATATCTGACTTTAGCTTCTCCCTCTCAAATTTCAGGCTGAATTCGATCGTATGATCACTTACCCCTCAAGTTCACAGTGACTGATGTGTGAGTTCCGCCCGCCCCCCGGGTGACTGATGGTGGTGAACCCATCGATGATAATGCCAATGACTATGAAGGGAAAGGCAGTCGTATTTCCGTTTGGAGTGTGGCATTCTTCTGATGTGGAAGCTGCAGGTCACTTGTTACCCAGGACAACGGTAACAAAGATATCAGTAAGTACCCGGACAGAGTGGTACAGAACATGTTCTCATGGGTGGAAAGGTCCAGAACAAGAAGAGGTAAGAGAAAGGAGATTTTCTCAAATAACTATGTATACATATGTGTGTAAATATGTATGTTGTGTGTGTGCAAATATTCATGAGTATGTATGTGTATGTTTGCAAATATGTGTGTGTAAATTTGTGTTTACACACGAGTATGTATATGTGCATGCATAAGTGTGTGTAAATATGTATGCTCGTTTATGTGTATTTGTATGCAGTGCGTACATATGTATGCATGTGTGTATGTTAGCGTATATTTGTGTGTGTGTATATGTATATGTATAGGCTTGTGTGGAGGATCAGAAGGATCTTGGGGTCTGAGTCCAGAGGACACTCAAAGCAGCTGCGCAGGCTGCCAATGTTGTTAAGAAAGCATACGGTGTATTAGCCTTCATCAACCATGGGATTGAGTTTAAGAGCCATGAGGTAATGTTGCAGCTATATAGGACCCTGGTCAGACCCCACTTGGAGTACTGTGCTCAGTTTTGGTCACCTCATTACAGGAAGGATGTGGAAACCATAGAAAGGGTGCAGAGGAGATTTACAAGGATGTTGCCTGGATTGGGGAGCATGCCTTATGAGAATAGGTTGAGTGCAGTTGGCCTTTTCTCCTTGGAGCGACGGAGGATGAGAGGTGACCTGGTAGAGGTGTATAAGATGATGAGAGGCATTGATCGTCTGGCTAGTCAGAGGCTTTTTCCCAGGGCTGAAATGGTTGCCACAAGCGGACACAGGTTTAAGGTGCTGGGGAGTAGGTACAGAGATGTCAAGGGTTAGTTTTGTTTACTCAGACAGTGGTGAGTGCCTGGAATGGGCTGCCGGCAACGGTGGTGGGTCTTTTAAGAGACTTTTAGATAGGTTCATGGAGCTTAGAAAAATAGAGGGCTATAGGTGAGCTTAGTAATTTCTAAGGTAGGGACATGTTCGGCACAACTTTGTGGGCCGAAGGGCCTGTGTTGTGCTGTAGGTTTTCTATGTTTCTATGAAACCATGCTGACTTTGTGCTATCTTGTCCTGTGTCACCAAGTACTCCATCACCTCATCCTTAACAATTGACTCCAACATCTTCCCCACCACTGAGGTCAGGCTAACTTTTTGCTGCCTTCCTCCTTTCTTAAAGAGTGGACTAACATTTGCAATTTTCCAGTCCTCTGGCACCATGATTTTTGAAAAGTCATTTCTAATGCTGCCATAATCTCTAACGGTACCTCTTTCAGAACCCTAGGGTGCAGTTCATCTGGTCCGGGTGACTTATGCACCTTCAGGTCTTTCAGCTTTTTGAGCACCTTCTCTCTTGTCACAATTTCTGCACCCACTTCTCTTCCCTCACACACTACAATATCAGGCACACTGCTAGTGCCTTAAGACCATAACATATATAGTGGCATGCAAACGCTTGGGCCCCCTGGTCAAAATTTCTGTTACTGTGAATAGTTAAGTGTCTAGAAGATGAACTTATCTCCAAAAATCATAATGTTAAAGTTGAAACATTCTTTTCAACATTTTAAGCAAGATTAGTGTATTATTTTTGTTCTGTACAATTTTAGAGTGAAGAAAAGGAAAGGAGCACTATGCAGAAGTTTGGGCAACCCAAGAGATTTGAGCTCTCGGATAACTTTTACCAAGGTCTCAGACCTTACTTGTTAGGGCTATGGCTTGTTCACAGTCATCGTTAGGAAAGGCCAGGTGATGCAAATTTCAAAGCTTTACAAATACCCTGACTCCTCAAACCTGTCCCAACAATCAGCAGCTATGGGCTCCTCTAAGCAGCCGCCTAGCACTCTGAAAATTTAAATAAATGATGCCCACAAAGCAGGAGAAGGCTATAAGAAGATAGCAAAGCATTTTCAGGTAGCTGTTTCCTCAGTTCGTAATGTAATTAAGAAATGGCAATTAACAGGAACGGTGGAGGTCAAGTTGGGGTCTGGAAGACCAAGAAAACTTTCCGAGAGGTCTGCTCGTAGGATTGGTAGAAAGGCAAATTAAAACTCCAGCAGACTCTGGAGTGGTGGTGCACTGTTCTACTGTGCAGCGACACCTGCACAAATATGACCTGCATGGAAGAGTCATCAGAAGAAAACCTTTCCTGCATCCTCACCACAAAATTCAGCGTCAGAAGGTTGCAAGGGAACATCTAAACAAGCCTAATGCATTTTGGAAACAAATCCTGTGGACTGATGAAGTTAAAATAGAACATTTGGCCGCAATGAGCAAACGTATGTTTGGAGAAAAAAAGAGTGCAGAATTTCATGAAAAGAACATCTCCCCAACTGTTAAGCACGGGGATCGATCATGCTTTGGGCTTGTGTTGCAGCCAGTGGCACGAGGAACGTTTGCTGGTAGAGGGAAGAATGAATTCAATTAAATACCAGCAAATTCTGGAAGCAAACATCACACAGTCTGTAAAAAAGCTGAAGATGAAAAGAGGATGGCTTCTACAACAGGATAATGATCCTAAACACACCTCAAAATCCACAATGGACTACCTCAAGAGGCTCAAGCTGAAGGTTTTGCCATGGCCCTCACAGTCCCCTGACATAAACATCATCAAAAATCTGTGGATAGACCTCAAAAAGAGCAGTACATGCAAGATGGCCCAAGATTCTCACAAAACTAGAAGCCTTTTGTAAGAACGAATGGGTAAAAATCCCCCAAACAAGAACTGAAAGACTCTTAGCTAGCTACAGAAAGCGTTTACAAGCTGTGATACTTGCCAAAGGGGGTGTACCTAAGTACTGACCATGCAGGGTGCCCAAACTTTTGCTTCAGGTCGTTTTCCTTTTTCGTTATTTTGAAACTGTAAATGATGGAAATAAAAAAGTAATCTTGCTTATATTAAAGAAATGTGTCATCTTTAACTTTATGCTTTTTGGAAATCAAGTCATCTTTTACTCACTTAGCTATTCACAGTAACAGAAATTTTGACCAGGGCTGCCCAGACTTTTGCATGCCACTGCAGAAGCAGAATTAGGCCATTTGGCCAATCAAGCCTGCTCCTCCATTTCATCATGACCGATCAAATTTTCCTCTCAGCCTCAATCTCCTGCCTTCTCCCTGACCAATCAAGAATCTATCAACCTCTGTCTTAAATATCCTTAAAGACTTGCTGCCACTGTGGCAAAGAATTCCACAGATTCACCACTCTCTGGCTTAAGAAATTCCTCTTCATCTCCGTTCTAAAAGGATGCCCCTTTATTTTGAGGCTGTGTCCTCTGGTCGTACGACTGTCCCACCACAGGAAATATCCTTTCCACATCCACTCTATCAAGGCCTTTCACCATCTGATAGGTCACCCCTCATTCTTCTGAATTCCGGAGAACACAGGCCCAGAGGCATCAAACGCTCTTCATATGACAAGCCACTCAATCCTGGAATCATTTTCATGGCCCTCCTTTGAACCCTCTCCAGTTTCAGCACATCCTTTCTAAGATAGGGGGCCCAAAACTGCTCCCAATATTCCAAGTGAGGCCTCACCAGTGCTTTGAAAAGTCTCAACATTACATCCGTGCTTTTCCATTCTAGTCCTCTTGAAATGATTGCCAGCATCACATTTGCCTTCCTCACCACAGACTGAACCTGCAAATTAACCTTTAGGGAATACTGCACAAGAACTCCCAAGACCCTTTGTGCCTCAGTTTTTTTCTATTTTCTCTCCATGCTGAAAAGTCCCATTTCATTTCTCCTACCAAAGTGCATACCAACACTGTATTTCATCTGCCAATTCTTCATCCATACTCCTGATCTGTCCACGTCCTTCTGTAGTCTCTCTGCTTCCTCGAAACTACTTGCCCCTCCACCTACCTTGAGATCATCGGCAAACTTTGCAACAAAGCCATCAATTCCATCATCCGAATCATTGACATATAACGTTAAAAGAATCGGTCTCAACACAGACCCACGTAGAATACCATTAGTCACCGGCAGCCAACCAGAAAAGGTGCCCTTTATTTTCTCTCGTCGCCTCCTTCCAATCAGCCACTACTTTAAATATGCTCAAATCTATCCTGTGACACCACGAACTCGCAGCATCTTAAGCAGCCTTCTGAAAATCCAAGTACACAGCTTCAACCGATGCTCCTTTGTCTACCCTGATTGTTATTTCTTCAAAGAATCCAACAGATTTGTCAGGCAAGATGTTTCCTTGAGGAAACTAGGCTGACTACAGCCTATAATTTCCTTTTGTCGGCCCCTCCCTTTCTGAAGTGTGGAATGACATTTGCAATCTTCCAGTTTCCCAAGAACCTATTCCCTAGTTATGGTAACTACACACAGTTCATTACCCCCAACACCTGGAGCTTCCACCACACTGCTGGTGTCTTACTCAGTGAACTCATACAAAATACTTCGTAAGTTCATCTGTCATTTCATTGCTCCCCATTACTGCCTCTCCAGCATCATTTCCCAGTGGTCTGATATCCACTCTTGCCTCTCTTTTACACTTTATGTAGCTGAAGTAACTTCTGGTTTCCTATTTAATATTACTTTCGTAAGCCATCTTGAACTTCTGAATGACTTTTGTTGCCACCTGTTGGTTTTTAGTTTTACAGTGCTCGAACTTCCCTCTAAATTTTGCTCTGTTACATGCTCTCTTTGACGTGGACCTCTCGTTAGCCACAGTTGTCTCATCTTCCCTTTAGAATACTTCTTCGGGATGTTTATACCCCGTGCCTCTGAATTGCTTCCAGGAATTCCAGCCCTTGCTGCTCTGCCCCCATCCCAGCCAGTGTTCTTTTCCAATGAATTCTGGCCAATTCCTCTCTCCTGCCTCTGTCATTTCCTTACTTCACTGTAATACTGATATATCTGACTTTAGCTTCTCCCTCTCAAATTTCAGGCTGAATTCGATCATATGATCACTTACCCCTCAAGTTCACAGTGACTGATGTGTGAGTTCCGCCCGCCCCCCGGGTGACTGATGGTGGTGAACCCATCGATGATAATGCCAATGACTATGAAGGGAAAGGCAGTCGTATTTCCGTTTGGAGTGTGGCATTCTTCTGATGTGGAAGCTGCAGGTCACTTGTTACCCAGGACAACGGTAACAAAGATATCAGTAAGTACCCGGACAGAGTGGTACGGAACATGTTCTCATGGGTGGAAAGGTCCAGAACAAGAAGAGGTAAGAGAAAGGAGATTTTCTCAAATAACTATGTATACATATGTGTGTAAATATGTATGTTGTGTGTGTGCAAATATTCATGAGTATGTATGTGTATGTTTGCAAATATGTGTGTGTAAATTTGTGTTTACACACGAGTATGTATATGTGCATGCATAAGTGTGTGTAAATATGTATGCTTGTTTGTGTATTTATATGCAGTGCGTAAATATGTATACATGTGTGTATGTTAGCGTATATTTGTGTGTGTGTATATGTATATGTATAGGCTTGTGTGGAGGATCAGAAGGATCTTGGGGTCTGAGTCCAGAGGACACTCAAAGCAGCTGCGCAGGCTGCCAATGTTGTTAAGAAAGCATACGGTGTATTAGCCTTCATCAACCATGGGATTGAGTTTAAGAGCCATGAGGTAATGTTGCAGCTATATAGGACCCTGGTCAGACCCCACTTGGAGTACTGTGCTCAGTTTTGGTCACCTCACTACAGGAAGGATGTGGAAACCATAGAAAGGGTGCAGAGGAGATTTACAAGGATCTTGCCTGGATTGGGGAGCATGCCTTATGAGAATAGGTTGAGTGAACTCGGCCTTTCCTCCTTGGAGTGATGGAGGATAAGACCTGACCCGATAGGGTTGCATGAGAATGATGAGAGGCATTGATCACGTGGATAGTCAGAGGCTTTTTCTCAGGATCAAATGCCTAACACATTAAGACGCCTCACGTTTTAATAAGCTGGTAAGGAAGGCGGGCTCTGACGTGGGCACAGAACTGTAGAGTATGACATCGGTAGCAGAGCAAAGGGCGCTGAGTAGGCTACGGTCAATCATGGAAAACTCTGAACATCCTCTGCATAGCACCATCCAGAGACAGAGAAGCAGCTTCAGCGGCAGGTTGCTATCGATGCAATGCTCCTCAGACAGGATGAAGAGATCATTACTCCCCAATGCCATTCGGCTTTACAATTCAAACGCCAGGGGTAGGATATGTTAAAGTGCCAGGGTCAGGACTGAGCTTAAGTTACCATTCAATGTATTTCTTAGTAAACTATTTAAGAACTTTTTAAAAGCTACTTATTAATGCTTTTTGAGAGGGTGATTTTAGATGCATGTTTATATTGAGTTAAGTATTGTATGTAATTAGTTTTGCTACAATAAGTGTATGGGACATTGGAAAAATGTTGAATTTCCCCATGGGGATGAATAAAGTATCTATCTATCTATCTAACATGAGGGAGGATAGTTTTAAGGTGCTTGGAAGCAGGTACAGAGGGGATGTCAGGGAAAATTTTTAACACAGAGAGTGATGTGAATGTACTGCCGACCACAGTGATGTAAATGAGGAGCAGGTGCAAGAAGGAAGTATATGGAAACTAACGAGTAAAATACAAAATTCCAATAGAATTATGGATTTTAAAGTAAAGTTAGAACATGTAACTTCTATTTTTACAATAGGGCCGGATACAATAGGGTCTTTTAATGGACTGTCAGATAGGTAGAGAGAGAGAGAGCTGAGAAAAGAAATTCTAAGCAGTTTCTCGGGTAGGTTAGAGTAATAAAATTAAGGGCCGAAGGGCAGTAGATTTCTGTGTCCTATGTAACTGAAGCTGGTGGGAGGATTTTGTTCCGTTGTCCCCATGCAGCATTTGGGATTTAGATGCCTTTCCAAACACGGCCCACTGGCTGCCAGGCGGCGACCCGCAGACCCGTCTGTCGGCCGAAGCGAGCTGCGGCAGAAATGGCGGCAGCGTCGAGCTCCCCCGTGGGGGGCCGGGCACGGATGGCGGGGCTGAGAGAGAGGGGAACGGGCCCGCGGCTCGCGGTGATCGCCTCCCGCCTCCCCCGACCCCGGTCCCGGCCCCGGCCTCGGCCTCGGCCCCAGGCCCCAGGCCCCAGGCCCCGCTCCTACCTGCGGCCGACCCTCCCGAGCCTGGCGGCCACCCGCCGTCCGGGACCGCCGCGCATGCGCGTCGGACGCGCGGGGGGTTCTGGGTGCAGGAGCCTGTCCGCAAGCGTTTTGGAGAAACGTATTCTGAACAGGAACAGGCGTCCCGACAATGAGACGCTGCGGATGCTGGAAATGTCCAGAAACACACACAGAGTGCTGCCGGGACTCAGCAGAGTCCAGGCGCTGGTTGACCAGAAGTGTCAGGAACGAGCCACGCTCCCGAATAACGGCTTCAAGACAAATTCAAGGAAACAAAGTTTATTAACAGTTCTGCAGAGCTGGGTGCCTTCAGAGAAGGGAACCCTGAACCTTACAGGGCAGCAGGTTTATCCTTCTTCCTTACCCCTCCCCTCCCTGACTCGGGAGGTACACAGTCTTAGATTCAGTGTTTTCCCATTCCATATTTGGAGTTGTTGTTTACACATTTCTGTAAAACAATAGTCCATATCTCAGGACTTCAATGATTACAATCTTCGCATATCTGCTCTGTTTTCCACAAGCAGTTAATCTTGTCAGGCGCTTCTGCATTCCTGCTTATCAGACATAATTAAATCACATTTGTTTACTGACTTTAACCCTTTTCCAAACCCACGCACATCTTAATTTACTATCTTAAGGCAACAGTTTGTAAGATTGAACTTCCCACATACCCCGCCTTCAGAGGCCAATAGGTAATCCACAGCCAGCCTGTTCTGGTATATTGCCGTTCGCATCTGGCTCTGCTGTTTTGCCAACAGCTCCAATGCCAGTGCCGTTTGATTGGTTATCACTTCCACCACCGCCTGTAGTCTAATAATTCGGTTTAACATATTGATCGGTGTACGATATCCCCATGACCCTTTCTATAAACTTGGTAATAAGGTTTACTATTCTCTCAACATTCTTCTCTTTTACTTAGATCATAGCATTGATCATTCACATGCGAGTGGGACACAAATGATCCTGGGAACACCCTCTGCCCCACTCGTACCACGGTTCTGCACTTGTCACATTTCCCTTCAATTTCCCCGACATATAGAATCAAATATATTACAGTCAATAATGTTACAGTCCACATAGAGTTCATTTTTGCTGCCTTTTTAGCTTCACCACCAACGGTTCTTCACCGGGAACACAGGTCCACTCAGCGCGGCTTTCGGGCTTCACCGGTCCTTTTACCCTGGATGTGTGTGTCCACCCTTTTTCTTTTGTCCGTACGGCCGCCTCTGTTGATAGCAGGACCTGGAAAGGGCCTTCCCACTGTGGCTGTAACTTCTCCGGCTTCCAGGTCCTCACCAGAACCCAATCTCCAGGCACGATCTGATGTAAAGCAAAGTCGAGCGGCGGAGTCTGGGCCAAGAGACCCTTTTTCCACAGTTCTGCAAAGGAACGGGATAATGCCAGTAAATAGTCCCTTACAAAGATATTGCCCCCTTGTAACGTGGGGTACCCCTCTACCTTATTCCAATACGGGAGTCCAAACAGCATCTCATATGGGGATATCCCTATATTCTTGCGGGGTGCAGTTCGTATTCTTAAAAGAGCAATAGGGAGACACTTAGTCTATGGTAGCTTAGTTTCCATCATTAGCTTAGTCAATTGTGCCTTTAGAGAGCTGTTCATTCTCTCAGCCCTCCTGGAACTCCGGGGATGCCATGGAGTGTGCAACTTCCATTCAATTCCGAGAGCGACGCAGATCAGTTGATGGGTTTTAGAGGCAAAGTGTGTTCCACGGTCGGAATCAATGGATCCCATAATTCCATATCTCGGGATTATATTCTCTAACAATATGCGAGCCACCGTTGGAGCGTCCGCCTTGGTGGTCGGATAAGCCTCCACCCAACGGGTGAAGTGGTCCACAATCACTAACAAATACTTCCACCTTTGTACTGGCGGCAATTCAGTAAAGTCAATTTGGATCCGGTGGAAAGGTCTTGTTAAAAATATACAACAAAATTCGGAAACTGGCCCACGTGCCAGTACAAAACAGGAGATCCCTGGGGAACATGAGTTGGCTAGACGGGCTACTGGGAGGTAGTTGGTGGCGCACCGCTCTCCTAGTAGCAGGCGGGGGTCTAATGATTCTCTTACTTTTGCCGTGTTTGATTCCTTGGATACGAACACTGATCAGGCGCAGTATATTCCAGCTCCAGGCAGTAGCGTTACCCCAACATGGGACAAACGAGCTAAAACTTATGCTATTAAAGAAGAAAGTTGACCCTCCACGGGGGGCGGAGGAAGGATGGTGGGCCCCCTGGAAAGAGGAGAAATGCTAGCTGCTACGCACATCTTAAAAAGAAAAAGGGTGGAATTGTGAGAGTTGAAGTAAATTAAGATGTGCGTGGGCTTGGAAAAGGGTTAAAGTCAGTAAACAAATGTGATTTAATTATGTCTGATAAGCAGGAATGCAGAAGCGCCTGACAAGATTAACTGCTTGTGGAAAACAGAGCAGATATGCAAAGATTGTAATCATTGAAGTCCTGAGATATGGACTATTGTTTTACAGAAATGTGTAAAAAACAACTCCAAATATGGAATGGGAAAACACTGTGTACCTCCCGAGTCAGGGAGGGGTGGTAAGGAAGAAGGATAAAACCTGCTGCCCTGTAAGGTTCAGGGTTCCCTTCTCTGAAGGCACCCAGCTCTGCAGAACTGTTAATAAACTTTGTTTCCTTGAATTTGTCTTGAAGCCATTATTTGGGAGCGTGGCTCGTTTCTGACAAGAAGCGACTTTATTCCTTTCCTGATCTGCTGAGTTCCTCCAGCATTATGCAGACTTAGACCAATTTTTCTGCCTCTCAGTTTCCAAACACTGCTTATCTCTACTCTGACCTCCTCCTACTCCCTGTAAACTCTAGTCACCGCCGTGTCGGGAGCCCCAAAGCCCTGATTGGTGCTGGGCCCCTCTTCTGTTCCAGGCCTTGCTCTATCAAAGACGTACCTACTGTTCTGCTACCATATGTTCAAGGGGAGTGTGGCGATGCGACAACCCAGCTGTTGAGCAGGGGATTTCACCACCCATGACATTCTTCCTTTGCCAAGAGCCCTGGGGAATGAGGATTATTCGGGACACAACCCCAGTGAACTCACCAGTCTGCTAAAAGACGTACAGGAAATCCGAGGTAAAGCTCTTCACCCACAGACCAGTGAACATTAGAGGGTGAGTCAGTGGTGAACAGCAGGGATGGATTTGAAAGGGACACGAGCAGGTACCAGATGGACTAGAGTGGCCTCTCCACTGTACATTGGCCATGCGACAGGGACGGTGAGCACCTGAGACACAGGGTTTGAAACAGAACAGCAGTCTATCTTAAAGCAAACATCGGGAGACCCCCTGCACAGTGACCAGGGTTCAGTCCTGTTGTGCTGAGCAGCCGCAGAGGCTACAGAGGTGCAGCACAGAAACAGGCCCTGAGGCCTATCTAAGCCACTTAAACTGCTCGCTCTCGTCCATCAGCACCAGGACCATAGTCCTATCATCCGGGTACCCATCTAAAAATCTCTTAATTCGAGCTCGTGTGAACCACTTGCACTGGCAGCTCATTCCACAAAGAAGTTCCCCCCCATGTTCCCTTTAAACTTTCACCCTCAACCCATGGTATGGGTAGTCCCACCCAATCTACAGTCCAAGGAATAAAGTCCTACCCTACGCAACAATTCTTCAGAACTCAGGTCCTCGTGTCCCACTAACATTCTTGCAAATTTTCTCTGGCCTCCTTCAACACATTTCCTGTGGGTCGGTGACCAGAACTGCACACAATACTCCAAATTAGGCCTCACCAATATCTTACACAACTTCAACATAACACCCCATCTCCGATACTCAGTACTTCGATTTATGAAGTCCAATGTGCCAAAAGATTTCTTTACGACCCTATATAACTGTGAGGCCACTTTCAATGAACGATTGGCCTGTATTCCCAGATCCCTTTGTTCCACCACACTCCCCAGTGCCTGGTCGGTCTCACACCCTGAACGGTCCTGGTTGGTCCTAGTGAAGTGCAACACCTCACACTTGTCTGCATTAAATTCCAACTGCCATTTATCAACCCATGTTTTGCTGTGCCCAGATCCTACTGCAAACTCTGATAGCCTTCCTCTCTATCCACGACACCCCAGTCTTGATGCATTCCTCAGATCTGCTGATCCGGTTGACCACATCATCATCCAGATCGTTGGTGCTGATGACAAACAACGATGTCCCAGCACCGATCACAGAGGCAGACCACTAGTCAGAGAGGCAACCATGGACTACCACTCTCTGGCTTCTCCCACAAAGCCAATTCAATCCAATTCAGTATCTCGTCCCAAATGCTGAACGACTGAACCTTCTTAACCAACCTTCCATGCAGAAATTTGTCAAAGGCCAGGTCGACAACATCCACTGCCTGACCTTCATCAACTTTCCCAGAAGCACCTCTACTTCCTTAGGAGTCATCGGAGATTTGGCATGACATTGAACACTTTGCCAATCTTCTACAGGTGCGTAGTGACTGGCTATATCACAGCCTGGTATGGAAGCACTAATGCTTTTGATCAGAAGATCCTGCAAAGGATTTGGACAGTACATCATGGGTAAAGCCCTCACAATCACTGAGCACATCTACATGAAACACTGTTGTAGGAAAGCAGCATCCATCATCACAGATCCTCACCACCTAGGCCACTGTCTTATCTCACTGTTTCCATCTGGTAGAAGATACAGGAGCCTCAGGACTCACACCATGAAATTCAAGACAGTTACTACCCCTCAACCATCAGGCTCTCGAACAAAAGACACTTGCCCAACAATTGAGATGTTCCCACAGCCGATGATCTCACTTACACTTGTTATCTCATGTCCTTGATATTAATTTGCGTTTGCACAGTTTGTTGTCTTCTGCACACTGGGTGATCTTTCATTGATCCTGTTGTACTTACAATTATACATATTTGCTGAGAATCCTCACAGGAAAATGAGTCTCAGGGTTGATTGCAGTCACATAAACGTATTCTGATAATAAAATTTAATTCAAACTTTTGACTACATCTGGAGGTCATGGGTTGAGGGTGAAAGGTAAACTGTTTAAGGGAAGAACATGAGGAGCTCTCAAACACAGAATTAACCCACCACTCTCAGAATGTACCAGATACTCTCAAATACAGAATTAATCCACCACTCTCAGAATGTACCAGAGACTCTCAAACACAGAATTAACAAACCACTCTCAGAATGTACCAGAGACTCTCAAATACAGAATTAACCCACCACTCTCAGGATGTACCACAGACTCTCAAATACAGAATTAACCCACCGCTCTCAGGATGTACCAGTGACTCTCAAATACAGAATTAACCCACCGCTCTCAGAATGTACCAGAGACTCTCAAATACAGAATTAACCCCACACTCTCAGAATGTACCAGAGACTCTCAAATACAGAATTAACCCACCAGACTCAGAATGTACCAGAGACTCTCAAATACAGAATTAACCCACCAGACTCAGAATGTACCAGAGACTCTCAAATACAGAATTAACTCACCACTCTCAGAATGTACCGGAGACTCTCAAATACAGAATTAACCCACCACTCTCAGAATGTACCATAGTCTCAAATACAGAATTAACCCACCACTCTCAGAATGTACCAGAGACTCTCAAATACAGAATTAACTCACCACTCTCAGAATGTACCGGAGACTCTCAAATACAGAATTAACCCACCACTCTCAGAATGTACCATAGTCTCAAATACAGAATTAACCCACCACTCTCAGAATGTTCCAGAGACTCTCAAATACAGAATTAACTCACCACTCTCAGGATGTACCACAGACTCTCAACTACAGAATTAACCCACCACTCGCAGAATGTACCAGAGTCTCAAATACAGAATTAACCCACCACTCTCAGAATGTACCAGAGACTCTCAAATACAGAATTAACCCCACACTCCCAGAATGTACCGGAGACTCTCAAATACAGAATTAATCCACCACTCTCAGAATGTACCGGAGACTCTCAAATACAGAATTAACCCACCACTCTCAGAATGTACCAGAGACTCTCAAATACAAAATTAACCCCACACTCTCAGAATGTACCGGAGACTCTCAAATACAGAATTAACCCACCACTCTCAGAATGTACCAGAGACTCTCAAATACAGAATTAACCCACCACTCTCAGAATTTACCGGAGACTCTCAAATACAGAATTAACCCACCACTCTCAGAATGTACCAGAGACTCTCAAATACAGAATTAACCCACCACACTCAGAATGTACCAGAGACTCTCAAATACAGAATGAACCCACCACTCTCAGAATGTACCAGAGACTCTCAAATACAGAATTAACCCACCACTCTCAGAATGTACCAGAGACTCTCAAATACAGAATTAACCCACCACTCTCAGAATGTACCAGAGACTCTCAAATATAGAATTAACCCACCACTCTCAGAATGTACCAGAGACTCTCAAATACAGAATTAACCCACCGCTCTCTGAATGTGATATGGTGCAACTCAAACTACCTGCGTCTCAATATCACCAAGACCAAGGAAATGGTGGTGGACTTTAGGAGATCTAGGCCTCATATGGAGCCAGTGATCATTAATGGAGAATGTGTGGAGCAGGTTAAGACCTACAAGTATCTGGGAGTACAGTTAGAGGAGAAGCTAGACTGGACTGCCAACACAGATGCCTTGTGCAGGAAGGCACAGAGTCGACTGTACTTCCTTAGAAGGTTGGCGTCATTCAATGTCTGTAGTGAGATGCTGAAGATGTTCTATAGGTCAGTTGTGGAGAGCACCCTCTTCTTTGTGGTGGCATGTTGGGGAGGAAGCATTAAGAAGAGGGACGCCTCACGTCTTAATAAGCTGGTAAGGAAGGCGGGCTCTGTCGTGGGCAAAGTACTGGAGTGTTTAACATCGGTAGCTGAGCGAAGGGCGCTGAGTAGGCTACGGTCAATTATGGAAAACTCTGAACATCCTCTACATAGCACCATCCAGAGACAGAGAAGCAGTTTCAGCGACAGGTTACTATCGATGCAATGCTCCTCAGACAGGATGAAGAGGTCAATACTCCCCAATGCCATTAGGCTTTACAATTCAACCGCCAGGACTTAAGAACGTTTTAAAAGCTATTATTAATGCTTTTTGAGATAGTGATTTAGATGCATATCATATTTTTTTACTGAGTTAAGTATTGTATGTAATTAGTTTTGCTACAACAAGTGTATGGGACATTGGAAAAAAAAGTTGAATTTCCCCATGGGGATGAATAAATTATCTATCTATCTATGTACCATAGTCTCAAATACAGAATTAACCCACGACTCTCAGAATGTACCAGAGACTCTCAACTACAGAATTAACACACCACTCTCAGAATGTACCAGAGACTCTCAAATACAGAATTAACCCACCACTCTCAGAATGTACCAGAGACTCTCAAATACAGAATTAACCCACCACTCTCAGAATGTACCAGAGACTCTCAAATACAGAATTAACCCACCACTCTCAGAATGTACCAGAGACTCTCAAATACAGAATTAACCCACCACTCTCAGAATGTACCAGAGACTCTCAAATACAGAATTAACCCACCACTCTCAGAATGTACCGGAGACTCTCAAATACAGAATTAACCCACCACTCTCAGAATGTACCGGAAACTCTCAAATACAGAATTAACCCACCACTCTCAGAATGTACCATAGTCTCAAATACAGAATTAACCCACCACTCTCAGAATGTTCCAGAGACTCTCAACTACAGAATTAACCCACCACTCTCAGAATGTACCAGAGACTCTCAAATACAGAATTAACCCACCACTCTCAGAATGTAGCAGAGACTCTCAAATACAGAATTAACCCCACACTCCCAGAATGTACCGGAGACTCTCAAATACAGAATTAACCCACCACTCTCAGAATGTACCAGAGACTCTCAAATACAAAATTAACCCCACACTCTCAGAATGTACCGGAGACTCTCAAATACAGAATTAACCCACCACTCTCAGAATGTTCCAGAGACTCTCAAATACAGAATTAACTCACCACTCTCAGGATGTACCACAGACTCTCAACTACAGAATTAACCCACCACTCGCAGAATGTACCAGAGTCTCAAATACAGAATTAACCCACCACTCTCAGAATGTACCAGAGACTCTCAAATACAGAATTAACCCACCACTCTCAGAATGTACCAGAGACTCTCAAATACAGAATTAACCCCACACTCCCAGAATGTACCGGAGACTCTCAAATACAGAATTAACCCACCACTCTCAGAATGTACCAGACTCACAAATACAGAATTAATCCACCACTCTCAGAATGTACCGGAGACTCTCAAATACAGAATTAACCCACCACTCTCAGAATGTACCAGAGACTCTCAAATACAAAATTAACCCCACACTCTCAGAATGTACCGGAGACTCTCAAATACAGAATTAACCCACCACTCTCAGAATGTACCAGAGACTCTCCAATACAGAATTAACCCACCACTCTCAGAATGTTCCGGAGACTCTCAAATACAGAATTAACCCACCACTCTCAGAATGTACCAGAGACTCTCAAATACAGAATTAACCCACCACTCTCAGAATGTACCAGAGACTCTCAAATACAGAATTAACCCACCGCTCTCTGAATGTGATATGGTGCAACTCAAACTACCTGCGTCTCAATATCACCAAGACCAAGGAAATGGTGGTGGACTTTAGGAGATCTAGGCCTCATATGGAGCCAGTGATCATTAATGGAGAATGTGTGGAGCAGGTTAAGACCTACAAGTATCTGGGAGTACAGTTAGAGGAGAAGCTAGACTGGACTGCCAACACAGATGCCTTGTGCAGGAAGGCACAGAGTCGACTGTACTTCCTTAGAAGGTTGGCGTCATTCAATGACTGTAGTGAGATGCTGAAGATGTTCTATAGGTCAGTTGTGGAGAGCACCCTCTTCTTTGTGGTGGCATGTTGGGGAGGAAGCATTAAGAAGAGGGACGCCTCACGTCTTAATAAGCTGGTAAGGAAGGCGGGCTCTGTCGTGGGCAAAGTACTGGAGTGTTTAACATCGGTAGTTGAGCGAAGGGCGCTGAGTAGGCTACGGTCAATTATGGAAAACTCTGAACATCCTCTACATAGCACCATCCAGAGACAGAGAAGCAGTTTCAGCGACAGGTTACTATCGATGCAATGCTCCTCAGACAGGATGAAGAGGTCAATACTCCCCAATGCCATTAGGCTTTACAATTCAACCGCCAGGACTTAAGAACGTTTTAAAAGCTATTATTAATGCTTTTTGAGATAGTGATTTAGATGCATATCATATTTTTTTACTGAGTTAAGTATTGTATGTAATTAGTTTTGCTACAACAAGTGTATGGGACATTGGAAAAAAAAGTTGAATTTCCCCATGGGGATGAATAAAGTATCTATCTATCTATGTACCATAGTCTCAAATACAGAATTAACCCACCACTCTCAGAATGTACCAGAGACTCTCAACTACAGAATTAACTCACCACTCTCAGAATGTACCAGAGACTCTCAAATACAGAATTAACCCACCACTCTCAGAATGTACCAGAGACTCTCAAATACAGAATTAACCCACCACTCTCAGAATGTACCAGAGACTCTCAAATACAGAATTAACCCACCACTCTCAGAATGTACCAGAGACTCTCAAATACAGAATTAACCCACCACTCTCAGAATGTACCAGAGACTCTCAAATACAGAATTAACCCACCACTCTCAGAATGTACCGGAGACTCTCAAATACAGAATTAACCCACCACTCTCAGAATGTACCATAGTCTCAAATACAGAATTAACCCACCACTCTCAGAATGTTCCAGAGACTCTCAAATACAGAATTAACTCACCACTCTCAGGATGTACCACAGACTCTCAACTACAGAATTAACCCACCACTCGCAGAATGTACCAGAGTCTCAAATACAGAATTAACCCACCACTCTCAGAATGTACCAGAGACTCTCAAATACAGAATTAACCCACCACTCTCAGAATGTAGCAGAGACTCTCAAATACAGAATTAACCCCACACTCCCAGAATGTACCGGAGACTCTCAAATACAGAATTAACCCACCACTCTCAGAATGTACCAGACTCACAAATACAGAATTAATCCACCACTCTCAGAATGTACCGGAGACTCTCAAATACAGAATTAACCCACCACTCTCAGAATGTACCAGACTCTCAAATACAGAATTAACCCACCACTCTCAGAATTTACCGGAGACTCTCAAATACAGAATTAACCCGCCACTCTCAGAATGTACCATAGTCTCAAATACAGAATTAACCCACCACTCTCAGAATGTTCCAGAGACTCTCAAATACAGAATTAACTCACCACTCTCAGGATGTACCACAGACTCTCAACTACAGAATTAACCCACCACTCGCAGAATGTACCAGAGTCTCAAATACAGAATTAACCCACCACTCTCAGAATGTACCAGAGACTCTCAAATACAGAATTAACCCACCACTCTCAGAATGTACCAGAGAATCTCAAATATAGAATTAACCCACCACTGTCAGAATGTACCAGAGACTCTCAAATACAGAATTAACCCACCACTCTCAGAATGTACCAGAGACTCTCCAATACAGAATTAACCCACCACTCTCAGAATGTTCCGGAGACTCTCAAATACAGAATTAACCCACCACTCTCAGAATGTACCAGAGACTCTCAAATACAGAATTAACCCACCACTCTCAGAATGTACCATAGTCTCAAATACAGAATTAACCCACCACTCTCAGAATGTACCAGAGACTCTCAAATACAGAATTAACCCACCGCTCTCTGAATGTGATATGGTGCAACTCAAACTACCTGCGTCTCAATATCACCAAGACCAAGGAAATGGTGGTGGACTTTAGGAGATCTAGGCCTCATATGGAGCCAGTGATCATTAATGGAGAATGTGTGGAGCAGGTTAAGACCTACAAGTATCTGGGAGTACAGTTAGAGGAGAAGCTAGACTGGACTGCCAACACAGATGCCTTGTGCAGGAAGGCACAGAGTCGACTGTACTTCCTTAGAAGGTTGGCGTCATTCAATGTCTGTAGTGAGATGCTGAAGATGTTCTATAGGTCAGTTGTGGAGAGCACCCTCTTCTTTGTGGTGGCATGTTGGGGAGGAAGCATTAAGAAGAGGGACGCCTCACGTCTTAATAAGCTGGTAAGGAAGGCGGGCTCTGTCGTGGGCAAAGTACTGGAGTGTTTAACATCGGTAGCTGAGCGAAGGGCGCTGAGTAGGCTACGGTCAATTATGGAAAACTCTGAACATCCTCTACATAGCACCATCCAGAGAAAGAGAAGCAGTTTCAGCGACAGGTTACTATCGATGCAATGCTCCTCAGACAGGATGAAGAGGTCAATACTCCCCAATGCCATTAGGCTTTACAATTCAACCGCCAGGACTTAAGAACGTTTTAAAAGCTATTATTAATGCTTTTTGAGATAGTGATTTAGATGCATATCATATTTTTTTACTGAGTTAAGTATTGTATGTAATTAGATTTGCTACAACAAGTGTATGGGACATTGGAAAAAAAAGTTGAATTTCCCCATGGGGATGAATAAAGTATCTATCTATCTATGTACCATAGTCTCAAATACAGAATTAACCCACGACTCTCAGAATGTACCAGAGACTCTCAACTACAGAATTAACACACCACTCTCAGAATGTACCAGAGACTCTCAAATACAGAATTAACCCACCACTCTCAGAATGTACCAGAGACTCTCAAATACAGAATTAACCCACCACTCTCAGAATGTACCAGAGACTCTCAAATACAGAATTAACCCACCACTCTCAGAATGTACCAGAGACTCTCAAATACAGAATTAACCCACCACTCTCAGAATGTACCAGAGACTCTCAAATACAGAATTAACCCACCACTCTCAGAATGTACCGGAGACTCTCAAATACAGAATTAACCCACCACTCTCAGAATGTACCGGAAACTCTCAAATACAGAATTAACCCACCACTCTCAGAATGTACCATAGTCTCAAATACAGAATTAACCCACCACTCTCAGAATGTTCCAGAGACTCTCAAATACAGAATTAACTCACCACTCTCAGGATGTACCACAGACTCTCAACTACAGAATTAACCCACCACTCGCAGAATGTACCAGAGTCTCAAATACAGAATTAACCCACCACTCTCAGAATGTACCAGAGACTCTCAAATACAGAATTAACCCACCACTCTCAGAATGTAGCAGAGACTCTCAAATACAGAATTAACCCCACACTCCCAGAATGTACCGGAGACTCTCAAATACAGAATTAACCCACCACTCTCAGAATGTACCAGACTCACAAATACAGAATTAATCCACCACTCTCAGAATGTACCGGAGACTCTCAAATACAGAATTAACCCACCACTCTCAGAATGTACCAGAGACTCTCAAATACAAAATTAACCCCACACTCTCAGAATGTACCGGAGACTCTCAAATACAGAATTAACCCACCACTCTCAGAATGTTCCAGAGACTCTCAAATACAGAATTAACTCACCACTCTCAGAATGTACCAGAGACTCTCAAATACAGAATTAACCCACCACTCTCAGAATGTACCAGAGACTCTCAAATACAGAATTAACCCACCACTCTCAGAATGTACCGGAGACTCTCAAATACAGAATTAACCCACCACTCTCAGAATGTACCGGAAACTCTCAAATACAGAATTAACCCACCACTCTCAGAATGTACCATAGTCTCAAATACAGAATTAACCCACCACTCTCAGAATGTTCCAGAGACTCTCAAATACAGAATTAACTCACCACTCTCAGGATGTACCACAGACTCTCAACTACAGAATTAACCCACCACTCGCAGAATGTACCAGAGTCTCAAATACAGAATTAACCCACCACTCTCAGAATGTACCAGAGACTCTCAAATACAGAATTAACCCACCACTCTCAGAATGTAGCAGAGACTCTCAAATACAGAATTAACCCCACACTCCCAGAATGTACCGGAGACTCTCAAATACAGAATTAACCCACCACTCTCAGAATGTACCAGACTCACAAATACAGAATTAATCCACCACTCTCAGAATGTACCGGAGACTCTCAAATACAGAATTAACCCACCACTCTCAGAATGTACCAGAGACTCTCAAATACAAAATTAACCCCACACTCTCAGAATGTACCGGAGACTCTCAAATACAGAATTAACCCACCACTCTCAGAATGTTCCAGAGACTCTCAAATACAGAATTAACCCACCACTCTCAGAATGTACCACAGACTCTCAACTACAGAATTAACCCACCACTCGCAGAATGTACCAGAGTCTCAAATACAGAATTAACCCACCACTCTCAGAATGTACCAGAGACTCTCAAATGCAGAATTAACCCACCACTCTCAGAATGTACCAGAGACTCTCAAATACAGAATTAACCCCACACTCCCAGAATGTACCGGAGACTCTCAAATACAGAATTAACCCACCACTCTCAGAATGTACCAGACTCACAAATACAGAATTAATCCACCACTCTCAGAATGTACCGGAGACTCTCAAATACAGAATTAACCCACCACTCTCAGAATGTACCAGAGACTCTCAAATACAAAATTAACCCCACACTCTCAGAATGTACCGGAGACTCTCAAATACAGAATTAACCCACCACTCTCAGAATGTACCAGAGACTCTCCAATACAGAATTAACCCACCACTCTCAGAATGTTCCGGAGACTCTCAAATACAGAATTAACCCACCACTCTCAGAATGTACCAGAGACTCTCAAATACAGAATTAACCCACCACTCTCAGAATGTACCATAGTCTCAAATACAGAATTAACCCACCACTCTCAGAATGTACCATAGACCCTCAAATACAGAATTAACCCACCGCTCTCTGAATGTGATATGGTGCAACTCAAACTACCTGCGTCTCAATATCACCAAGACCAAGGAAATGGTGGTGGACTTTAGGAGATCTAGGCCTCATATGGAGCCAGTGATCATTAATGGAGAATGTGTGGAGCAGGTTAAGACCTACAAGTATCTGGGAGTACAGTTAGAGGAGAAGCTAGACTGGACTGCCAACACAGATGCCTTGTGCAGGAAGGCACAGAGTCGACTGTACTTCCTTAGAAGGTTGGCGTCATTCAATGACTGTAGTGAGATGCTGAAGATGTTCTATAGGTCAGTTGTGGAGAGCACCCTCTTCTTTGTGGTGGCATGTTGGGGAGGAAGCATTAAGAAGAGGGACGCCTCACATCTTAATAAGCTGGTAAGGAAGGCGGGCTCTGTCGTGGGCAAAGTACTGGAGTGTTTAACATCGGTAGCTGAGCGAAGGGCGCTGAGTAGGCTACGGTCAATTATGGAAAACTCTGAACATCCTCTACATAGCACCATCCAGAGACAGAAGCAGTTTCAGCGACAGGTTACTATCGATGCAATGCTCCTCAGACAGGATGAAGAGGTCAATACTCCCCAATGCCATTAGGCTTTACAATTCAACCGCCAGGACTTAAGAACGTTTTAAAAGCTATTATTAATGCTTTTTGAGATAGTGATTTAGATGCATATCATATTTTTTTACTGAGTTAAGTATTGTATGTAATTAGATTTGCTACAACAAGTGTATGGGACATTGGAAAAAAAAGTTGAATTTCCCCATGGGGATTAATAAATTATCTATCTATCTATGTACCATAGTCTCAAATACAGAATTAACCCACGACTCTCAGAATGTACCAGAGACTCTCAACTACAGAATTAACACACCACTCTCAGAATGTACCAGAGACTCTCAAATACAGAATTAACCCACCACTCTCAGAATGTACCAGAGACTCTCAAATACAGAATTAACCCACCACTCTCAGAATGTACCAGAGACTCTCAAATACAGAATTAACCCACCACTCTCAGAATGTACCAGAGACTCTCAAATACAGAATTAACCCACCACTCTCAGAATGTACCAGAGACTCTCAAATACAGAATTAACCCACCGCTCTCTGAATGTGATATGGTGCAACTCAAACTACCTGCGTCTCAATATCACCAAGACCAAGGAAATGGTGGTGGACTTTAGGAGATCTAGGCCTCATATGGAGCCAGTGATCATTAATGGAGAATGTGTGGAGCAGGTTAAGACCTACAAGTATCTGGGAGTACAGTTAGAGGAGAAGCTAGACTGGACTGCCAACACAGATGCCTTGTGCAGGAAGGCACAGAGTCGACTGTACTTCCTTAGAAGGTTGGCGTCATTCAATGACTGTAGTGAGATGCTGAAGATGTTCTATAGGTCAGTTGTGGAGAGCACCCTCTTCTTTGTGGTGGCATGTTGGGGAGGAAGCATTAAGAAGAGGGACGCCTCACGTCTTAATAAGCTGGTAAGGAAGGCGGGCTCTGTCGTGGGCAAAGTACTGGAGTGTTTAACATCGGTAGTTGAGCGAAGGGCGCTGAGTAGGCTACGGTCAATTATGGAAAACTCTGAACATCCTCTACATAGCACCATCCAGAGACAGAGAAGCAGTTTCAGCGACAGGTTACTATCGATGCAATGCTCCTCAGACAGGATGAAGAGGTCAATACTCCCCAATGCCATTAGGCTTTACAATTCAACCGCCAGGACTTAAGAACGTTTTAAAAGCTATTATTAATGCTTTTTGAGATAGTGATTTAGATGCATATCATATTTTTTTACTGAGTTAAGTATTGTATGTAATTAGTTTTGCTACAACAAGTGTATGGGACATTGGAAAAAAAAGTTGAATTTCCCCATGGGGATGAATAAAGTATCTATCTATCTATGTACCATAGTCTCAAATACAGAATTAACCCACCACTCTCAGAATGTACCAGAGACTCTCAACTACAGAATTAACTCACCACTCTCAGAATGTACCAGAGACTCTCAAATACAGAATTAACCCACCACTCTCAGAATGTACCAGAGACTCTCAAATACAGAATTAACCCACCACTCTCAGAATGTACCAGAGACTCTCAAATACAGAATTAACCCACCACTCTCAGAATGTACCAGAGACTCTCAAATACAGAATTAACCCACCACTCTCAGAATGTACCAGAGACTCTCAAATACAGAATTAACCCACCACTCTCAGAATGTACCGGAGACTCTCAAATACAGAATTAACCCACCACTCTCAGAATGTACCATAGTCTCAAATACAGAATTAACCCACCACTCTCAGAATGTTCCAGAGACTCTCAAATACAGAATTAACTCACCACTCTCAGGATGTACCACAGACTCTCAACTACAGAATTAACCCACCACTCGCAGAATGTACCAGAGTCTCAAATACAGAATTAACCCACCACTCTCAGAATGTACCAGAGACTCTCAAATACAGAATTAACCCACCACTCTCAGAATGTAGCAGAGACTCTCAAATACAGAATTAACCCCACACTCCCAGAATGTACCGGAGACTCTCAAATACAGAATTAACCCACCACTCTCAGAATGTACCAGACTCACAAATACAGAATTAATCCACCACTCTCAGAATGTACCGGAGACTCTCAAATACAGAATTAACCCACCACTCTCAGAATGTACCAGACTCTCAAATACAGAATTAACCCACCACTCTCAGAATTTACCGGAGACTCTCAAATACAGAATTAACCCGCCACTCTCAGAATGTACCATAGTCTCAAATACAGAATTAACCCACCACTCTCAGAATGTTCCAGAGACTCTCAAATACAGAATTAACTCACCACTCTCAGGATGTACCACAGACTCTCAACTACAGAATTAACCCACCACTCGCAGAATGTACCAGAGTCTCAAATACAGAATTAACCCACCACTCTCAGAATGTACCAGAGACTCTCAAATACAGAATTAACCCACCACTCTCAGAATGTACCAGAGAATCTCAAATATAGAATTAACCCACCACTGTCAGAATGTACCAGAGACTCTCAAATACAGAATTAACCCACCACTCTCAGAATGTACCAGAGACTCTCCAATACAGAATTAACCCACCACTCTCAGAATGTTCCGGAGACTCTCAAATACAGAATTAACCCACCACTCTCAGAATGTACCAGAGACTCTCAAATACAGAATTAACCCACCACTCTCAGAATGTACCAGAGACTCTCAAATACAGAATTAACCCACCACTCTCAGAATGTACCAGAGACTCTCAAATACAGAATTAACCCACCGCTCTCTGAATGTGATATGGTGCAACTCAAACTACCTGCGTCTCAATATCACCAAGACCAAGGAAATGGTGGTGGACTTTAGGAGATCTAGGCCTCATATGGAGCCAGTGATCATTAATGGAGAATGTGTGGAGCAGGTTAAGACCTACAAGTATCTGGGAGTACAGTTAGAGGAGAAGCTAGACTGGACTGCCAACACAGATGCCTTGTGCAGGAAGGCACAGAGTCGACTGTACTTCCTTAGAAGGTTGGCGTCATTCAATGTCTGTAGTGAGATGCTGAAGATGTTCTATAGGTCAGTTGTGGAGAGCACCCTCTTCTTTGTGGTGGCATGTTGGGGAGGAAGCATTAAGAAGAGGGACGCCTCACGTCTTAATAAGCTGGTAAGGAAGGCGGGCTCTGTCGTGGGCAAAGTACTGGAGTGTTTAACATCGGTAGCTGAGCGAAGGGCGCTGAGTAGGCTACGGTCAATTATGGAAAACTCTGAACATCCTCTACATAGCACCATCCAGAGAAAGAGAAGCAGTTTCAGCGACAGGTTACTATCGATGCAATGCTCCTCAGACAGGATGAAGAGGTCAATACTCCCCAATGCCATTAGGCTTTACAATTCAACCGCCAGGACTTAAGAACGTTTTAAAAGCTATTATTAATGCTTTTTGAGATAGTGATTTAGATGCATATCATATTTTTTTACTGAGTTAAGTATTGTATGTAATTAGATTTGCTACAACAAGTGTATGGGACATTGGAAAAAAAAGTTGAATTTCCCCATGGGGATGAATAAAGTATCTATCTATCTATGTACCATAGTCTCAAATACAGAATTAACCCACGACTCTCAGAATGTACCAGAGACTCTCAACTACAGAATTAACACACCACTCTCAGAATGTACCAGAGACTCTCAAATACAGAATTAACCCACCACTCTCAGAATGTACCAGAGACTCTCAAATACAGAATTAACCCACCACTCTCAGAATGTACCAGAGACTCTCAAATACAGAATTAACCCACCACTCTCAGAATGTACCAGAGACTCTCAAATACAGAATTAACCCACCACTCTCAGAATGTACCAGAGACTCTCAAATACAGAATTAACCCACCACTCTCAGAATGTACCGGAGACTCTCAAATACAGAATTAACCCACCACTCTCAGAATGTACCGGAAACTCTCAAATACAGAATTAACCCACCACTCTCAGAATGTACCATAGTCTCAAATACAGAATTAACCCACCACTCTCAGAATGTTCCAGAGACTCTCAAATACAGAATTAACTCACCACTCTCAGGATGTACCACAGACTCTCAACTACAGAATTAACCCACCACTCGCAGAATGTACCAGAGTCTCAAATACAGAATTAACCCACCACTCTCAGAATGTACCAGAGACTCTCAAATACAGAATTAACCCACCACTCTCAGAATGTAGCAGAGACTCTCAAATACAGAATTAACCCCACACTCCCAGAATGTACCGGAGACTCTCAAATACAGAATTAACCCACCACTCTCAGAATGTACCAGACTCACAAATACAGAATTAATCCACCACTCTCAGAATGTACCGGAGACTCTCAAATACAGAATTAACCCACCACTCTCAGAATGTACCAGAGACTCTCAAATACAAAATTAACCCCACACTCTCAGAATGTACCGGAGACTCTCAAATACAGAATTAACCCACCACTCTCAGAATGTTCCAGAGACTCTCAAATACAGAATTAACTCACCACTCTCAGAATGTACCAGAGACTCTCAAATACAGAATTAACCCACCACTCTCAGAATGTACCAGAGACTCTCAAATACAGAATTAACCCACCACTCTCAGAATGTACCGGAGACTCTCAAATACAGAATTAACCCACCACTCTCAGAATGTACCGGAAACTCTCAAATACAGAATTAACCCACCACTCTCAGAATGTACCATAGTCTCAAATACAGAATTAACCCACCACTCTCAGAATGTTCCAGAGACTCTCAAATACAGAATTAACTCACCACTCTCAGGATGTACCACAGACTCTCAACTACAGAATTAACCCACCACTCGCAGAATGTACCAGAGTCTCAAATACAGAATTAACCCACCACTCTCAGAATGTACCAGAGACTCTCAAATACAGAATTAACCCACCACTCTCAGAATGTAGCAGAGACTCTCAAATACAGAATTAACCCCACACTCCCAGAATGTACCGGAGACTCTCAAATACAGAATTAACCCACCACTCTCAGAATGTACCAGACTCACAAATACAGAATTAATCCACCACTCTCAGAATGTACCGGAGACTCTCAAATACAGAATTAACCCACCACTCTCAGAATGTACCAGAGACTCTCAAATACAAAATTAACCCCACACTCTCAGAATGTACCGGAGACTCTCAAATACAGAATTAACCCACCACTCTCAGAATGTACCAGAGACTCTCCAATACAGAATTAACCCACCACTCTCAGAATGTTCCGGAGACTCTCAAATACAGAATTAACCCACCACTCTCAGAATGTACCAGAGACTCTCAAATACAGAATTAACCCACCACTCTCAGAATGTACCATAGTCTCAAATACAGAATTAACCCACCACTCTCAGAATGTACCATAGACCCTCAAATACAGAATTAACCCACCGCTCTCTGAATGTGATATGGTGCAACTCAAACTACCTGCGTCTCAATATCACCAAGACCAAGGAAATGGTGGTGGACTTTAGGAGATCTAGGCCTCATATGGAGCCAGTGATCATTAATGGAGAATGTGTGGAGCAGGTTAAGACCTACAAGTATCTGGGAGTACAGTTAGAGGAGAAGCTAGACTGGACTGCCAACACAGATGCCTTGTGCAGGAAGGCACAGAGTCGACTGTACTTCCTTAGAAGGTTGGCGTCATTCAATGACTGTAGTGAGATGCTGAAGATGTTCTATAGGTCAGTTGTGGAGAGCACCCTCTTCTTTGTGGTGGCATGTTGGGGAGGAAGCATTAAGAAGAGGGACGCCTCACATCTTAATAAGCTGGTAAGGAAGGCGGGCTCTGTCGTGGGCAAAGTACTGGAGTGTTTAACATCGGTAGCTGAGCGAAGGGCGCTGAGTAGGCTACGGTCAATTATGGAAAACTCTGAACATCCTCTACATAGCACCATCCAGAGACAGAAGCAGTTTCAGCGACAGGTTACTATCGATGCAATGCTCCTCAGACAGGATGAAGAGGTCAATACTCCCCAATGCCATTAGGCTTTACAATTCAACCGCCAGGACTTAAGAACGTTTTAAAAGCTATTATTAATGCTTTTTGAGATAGTGATTTAGATGCATATCATATTTTTTTACTGAGTTAAGTATTGTATGTAATTAGATTTGCTACAACAAGTGTATGGGACATTGGAAAAAAAAGTTGAATTTCCCCATGGGGATGAATAAATTATCTATCTATCTATGTACCATAGTCTCAAATACAGAATTAACCCACGACTCTCAGAATGTACCAGAGACTCTCAACTACAGAATTAACACACCACTCTCAGAATGTACCAGAGACTCTCAAATACAGAATTAACCCACCACTCTCAGAATGTACCAGAGACTCTCAAATACAGAATTAACCCACCACTCTCAGAATGTACCAGAGACTCTCAAATACAGAATTAACCCACCACTCTCAGAATGTACCAGAGACTCTCAAATACAGAATTAACCCACCACTCTCAGAATGTACCAGAGACTCTCAAATACAGAATTAACCCACCACTCTCAGAATGTACCGGAGACTCTCAAATACAGAATTAACCCACCACTCTCAGAATGTACCGGAAACTCTCAAATACAGAATTAACCCACCACTCTCAGAATGTACCATAGTCTCAAATACAGAATTAACCCACCACTCTCAGAATGTTCCAGAGACTCTCAACTACAGAATTAACCCACCACTCTCAGAATGTACCAGAGACTCTCAAATACAGAATTAACCCACCACTCTCAGAATGTAGCAGAGACTCTCAAATACAGAATTAACCCCACACTCCCAGAATGTACCGGAGAATCTCAAATACAGAATTAACCCACCACTCTCAGAATGTACCAGAGACTCTCAAATACAAAATTAACCCCACACTCTCAGAATGTACCGGAGACTCTCAAATACAGAATTAACCCACCACTCTCAGAATGTTCCAGAGACTCTCAAATACAGAATTAACTCACCACTCTCAGGATGTACCACAGACTCTCAACTACAGAATTAACCCACCACTCGCAGAATGTACCAGAGTCTCAAATACAGAATTAACCCACCACTCTCAGAATGTACCAGAGACTCTCAAATACAGAATTAACCCACCACTCTCAGAATGTACCAGAGACTCTCAAATACAGAATTAACCCCACACTCCCAGAATGTACCGGAGACTCTCAAATACAGAATTAACCCACCACTCTCAGAATGTACCAGACTCACAAATACAGAATTAATCCACCACTCTCAGAATGTACCGGAGACTCTCAAATACAGAATTAACCCACCACTCTCAGAATGTACCAGAGACTCTCAAATACAAAATTAACCCCACACTCTCAGAATGTACCGGAGACTCTCAAATACAGAATTAACCCACCACTCTCAGAATGTACCAGAGACTCTCCAATACAGAATTAACCCACCACTCTCAGAATGTTCCGGAGACTCTCAAATACAGAATTAACCCACCACTCTCAGAATGTACCAGAGACTCTCAAATACAGAATTAACCCACCACTCTCAGAATGTACCAGAGACTCTCAAATACAGAATTAACCCACCGCTCTCTGAATGTGATATGGTGCAACTCAAACTACCTGCGTCTCAATATCACCAAGACCAAGGAAATGGTGGTGGACTTTAGGAGATCTAGGCCTCATATGGAGCCAGTGATCATTAATGGAGAATGTGTGGAGCAGGTTAAGACCTACAAGTATCTGGGAGTACAGTTAGAGGAGAAGCTAGACTGGACTGCCAACACAGATGCCTTGTGCAGGAAGGCACAGAGTCGACTGTACTTCCTTAGAAGGTTGGCGTCATTCAATGACTGTAGTGAGATGCTGAAGATGTTCTATAGGTCAGTTGTGGAGAGCACCCTCTTCTTTGTGGTGGCATGTTGGGGAGGAAGCATTAAGAAGAGGGACGCCTCACGTCTTAATAAGCTGGTAAGGAAGGCGGGCTCTGTCGTGGGCAAAGTACTGGAGTGTTTAACATCGGTAGTTGAGCGAAGGGCGCTGAGTAGGCTACGGTCAATTATGGAAAACTCTGAACATCCTCTACATAGCACCATCCAGAGACAGAGAAGCAGTTTCAGCGACAGGTTACTATCGATGCAATGCTCCTCAGACAGGATGAAGAGGTCAATACTCCCCAATGCCATTAGGCTTTACAATTCAACCGCCAGGACTTAAGAACGTTTTAAAAGCTATTATTAATGCTTTTTGAGATAGTGATTTAGATGCATATCATATTTTTTTACTGAGTTAAGTATTGTATGTAATTAGTTTTGCTACAACAAGTGTATGGGACATTGGAAAAAAAAGTTGAATTTCCCCATGGGGATGAATAAAGTATCTATCTATCTATGTACCATAGTCTCAAATACAGAATTAACCCACCACTCTCAGAATGTACCAGAGACTCTCAACTACAGAATTAACTCACCACTCTCAGAATGTACCAGAGACTCTCAAATACAGAATTAACCCACCACTCTCAGAATGTACCAGAGACTCTCAAATACAGAATTAACCCACCACTCTCAGAATGTACCAGAGACTCTCAAATACAGAATTAACCCACCACTCTCAGAATGTACCAGAGACTCTCAAATACAGAATTAACCCACCACTCTCAGAATGTACCAGAGACTCTCAAATACAGAATTAACCCACCACTCTCAGAATGTACCGGAGACTCTCAAATACAGAATTAACCCACCACTCTCAGAATGTACCATAGTCTCAAATACAGAATTAACCCACCACTCTCAGAATGTTCCAGAGACTCTCAAATACAGAATTAACTCACCACTCTCAGGATGTACCACAGACTCTCAACTACAGAATTAACCCACCACTCGCAGAATGTACCAGAGTCTCAAATACAGAATTAACCCACCACTCTCAGAATGTACCAGAGACTCTCAAATACAGAATTAACCCACCACTCTCAGAATGTAGCAGAGACTCTCAAATACAGAATTAACCCCACACTCCCAGAATGTACCGGAGACTCTCAAATACAGAATTAACCCGCCACTCTCAGAATGTACCATAGTCTCAAATACAGAATTAACCCACCACTCTCAGAATGTTCCAGAGACTCTCAAATACAGAATTAACTCACCACTCTCAGGATGTACCACAGACTCTCAACTACAGAATTAACCCACCACTCGCAGAATGTACCAGAGTCTCAAATACAGAATTAACCCACCACTCTCAGAATGTACCAGAGACTCTCAAATACAGAATTAACCCACCACTCTCAGAATGTACCAGAGAATCTCAAATATAGAATTAACCCACCACTGTCAGAATGTACCAGAGACTCTCAAATACAGAATTAACCCACCACTCTCAGAATGTACCAGAGACTCTCCAATACAGAATTAACCCACCACTCTCAGAATGTTCCGGAGACTCTCAAATACAGAATTAACCCACCACTCTCAGAATGTACCAGAGACTCTCAAATACAGAATTAACCCACCACTCTCAGAATGTACCATAGTCTCAAATACAGAATTAACCCACCACTCTCAGAATGTACCAGAGACTCTCAAATACAGAATTAACCCACCGCTCTCTGAATGTGATATGGTGCAACTCAAACTACCTGCGTCTCAATATCACCAAGACCAAGGAAATGGTGGTGGACTTTAGGAGATCTAGGCCTCATATGGAGCCAGTGATCATTAATGGAGAATGTGTGGAGCAGGTTAAGACCTACAAGTATCTGGGAGTACAGTTAGAGGAGAAGCTAGACTGGACTGCCAACACAGATGCCTTGTGCAGGAAGGCACAGAGTCGACTGTACTTCCTTAGAAGGTTGGCGTCATTCAATGTCTGTAGTGAGATGCTGAAGATGTTCTATAGGTCAGTTGTGGAGAGCACCCTCTTCTTTGTGGTGGCATGTTGGGGAGGAAGCATTAAGAAGAGGGACGCCTCACGTCTTAATAAGCTGGTAAGGAAGGCGGGCTCTGTCGTGGGCAAAGTACTGGAGTGTTTAACATCGGTAGCTGAGCGAAGGGCGCTGAGTAGGCTACGGTCAATTATGGAAAACTCTGAACATCCTCTACATAGCACCATCCAGAGAAAGAGAAGCAGTTTCAGCGACAGGTTACTATCGATGCAATGCTCCTCAGACAGGATGAAGAGGTCAATACTCCCCAATGCCATTAGGCTTTACAATTCAACCGCCAGGACTTAAGAACGTTTTAAAAGCTATTATTAATGCTTTTTGAGATAGTGATTTAGATGCATATCATATTTTTTTACTGAGTTAAGTATTGTATGTAATTAGATTTGCTACAACAAGTGTATGGGACATTGGAAAAAAAAGTTGAATTTCCCCATGGGGATGAATAAAGTATCTATCTATCTATGTACCATAGTCTCAAATACAGAATTAACCCACGACTCTCAGAATGTACCAGAGACTCTCAACTACAGAATTAACACACCACTCTCAGAATGTACCAGAGACTCTCAAATACAGAATTAACCCACCACTCTCAGAATGTACCAGAGACTCTCAAATACAGAATTAACCCACCACTCTCAGAATGTACCAGAGACTCTCAAATACAGAATTAACCCACCACTCTCAGAATGTACCAGAGACTCTCAAATACAGAATTAACCCACCACTCTCAGAATGTACCAGAGACTCTCAAATACAGAATTAACCCACCACTCTCAGAATGTACCGGAGACTCTCAAATACAGAATTAACCCACCACTCTCAGAATGTACCGGAAACTCTCAAATACAGAATTAACCCACCACTCTCAGAATGTACCATAGTCTCAAATACAGAATTAACCCACCACTCTCAGAATGTTCCAGAGACTCTCAAATACAGAATTAACTCACCACTCTCAGGATGTACCACAGACTCTCAACTACAGAATTAACCCACCACTCGCAGAATGTACCAGAGTCTCAAATACAGAATTAACCCACCACTCTCAGAATGTACCAGAGACTCTCAAATACAGAATTAACCCACCACTCTCAGAATGTAGCAGAGACTCTCAAATACAGAATTAACCCCACACTCCCAGAATGTACCGGAGACTCTCAAATACAGAATTAACCCACCACTCTCAGAATGTACCAGACTCACAAATACAGAATTAATCCACCACTCTCAGAATGTACCGGAGACTCTCAAATACAGAATTAACCCACCACTCTCAGAATGTACCAGAGACTCTCAAATACAAAATTAACCCCACACTCTCAGAATGTACCGGAGACTCTCAAATACAGAATTAACCCACCACTCTCAGAATGTTCCAGAGACTCTCAAATACAGAATTAACTCACCACTCTCAGAATGTACCAGAGACTCTCAAATACAGAATTAACCCACCACTCTCAGAATGTACCAGAGACTCTCAAATACAGAATTAACCCACCACTCTCAGAATGTACCGGAGACTCTCAAATACAGAATTAACCCACCACTCTCAGAATGTACCGGAAACTCTCAAATACAGAATTAACCCACCACTCTCAGAATGTACCATAGTCTCAAATACAGAATTAACCCACCACTCTCAGAATGTTCCAGAGACTCTCAAATACAGAATTAACTCACCACTCTCAGGATGTACCACAGACTCTCAACTACAGAATTAACCCACCACTCGCAGAATGTACCAGAGTCTCAAATACAGAATTAACCCACCACTCTCAGAATGTACCAGAGACTCTCAAATACAGAATTAACCCACCACTCTCAGAATGTAGCAGAGACTCTCAAATACAGAATTAACCCCACACTCCCAGAATGTACCGGAGACTCTCAAATACAGAATTAACCCACCACTCTCAGAATGTACCAGACTCACAAATACAGAATTAATCCACCACTCTCAGAATGTACCGGAGACACTCAAATACAGAATTAACCCTCCACTCTCAGAATGTACCAGAGACTCTCAAATACAAAATTAACCCCACACTCTCAGAATGTACCGGAGACTCTCAAATACAGAATTAACCCACCACTCTCAGAATGTTCCAGAGACTCTCAAATACAGAATTAACTCACCACTCTCAGAATGTACCACAGACTCTCAACTACAGAATTAACCCACCACTCGCAGAATGTACCAGAGTCTCAAATACAGAATTAACCCACCACTCTCAGAATGTACCAGAGACTCTCAAATACAGAATTAACCCACCACTCTCAGAATGTACCAGAGACTCTCAAATACAGAATTAACCCACCACTCTCAGAATGTAGCAGAGACTCTCAAATACAGAATTAACCCCACACTCCCAGAATGTACCGGAGACTCTCAAATACAGAATTAACCCACCACTCTCAGAATGTACCAGACTCACAAATACAGAATTAATCCACCACTCTCAGAATGTACCGGAGACTCTCAAATACAGAATTAACCCACCACTCTCAGAATGTACCAGAGACTCTCAAATACAAAATTAACCCCACACTCTCAGAATGTACCGGAGACTCTCAAATACAGAATTAACCCACCACTCTCAGAATGTTCCAGAGACTCTCAAATACAGAATTAACCCACCACTCTCAGAATGTACCACAGACTCTCAACTACAGAATTAACCCACCACTCGCAGAATGTACCAGAGTCTCAAATACAGAATTAACCCACCACTCTCAGAATGTACCAGAGACTCTCAAATACAGAATTAACCCACCACTCTCAGAATGTACCAGAGACTCTCAAATACAGAATTAACCCCACACTCCCAGAATGTACCGGAGACTCTCAAATACAGAATTAACCCACCACTCTCAGAATGTACCAGACTCACAAATACAGAATTAATCCACCACTCTCAGAATGTACCGGAGACTCTCAAATACAGAATTAACCCACCACTCTCAGAATGTACCAGAGACTCTCAAATACAAAATTAACCCCACACTCTCAGAATGTACCGGAGACTCTCAAATACAGAATTAACCCACCACTCTCAGAATGTACCAGAGACTCTCCAATACAGAATTAACCCACCACTCTCAGAATGTTCCGGAGACTCTCAAATACAGAATTAACCCACCACTCTCAGAATGTACCAGAGACTCTCAAATACAGAATTAACCCACCACTCTCAGAATGTACCATAGTCTCAAATACAGAATTAACCCACCACTCTCAGAATGTACCAGAGACCCTCAAATACAGAATTAACCCACCGCTCTCTGAATGTGATATGGTGCAACTCAAACTACCTGCGTCTCAATATCACGAAGACCAAGGAAATGGTGGTGGACTTTAGGAGATCTAGGCCTCATATGGAGCCAGTGATCATTAATGGAGAATGTGTGGAGCAGGTTAAGACCTACAAGTATCTGGGAGTACAGTTAGAGGAGAAGCTAGACTGGACTGCCAACACAGATGCCTTGTGCAGGAAGGCACAGAGTCGACTGTACTTCCTTAGAAGGTTGGCGTCATTCAATGACTGTAGTGAGATGCTGAAGATGTTCTATAGGTCAGTTGTGGAGAGCACCCTCTTCTTTGTGGTGGCATGTTGGGGAGGAAGCATTAAGAAGAGGGACGCCTCACATCTTAATAAGCTGGTAAGGAAGGCGGGCTCTGTCGTGGGCAAAGTACTGGAGTGTTTAACATCGGTAGCTGAGCGAAGGGCGCTGAGTAGGCTACGGTCAATTATGGAAAACTCTGAACATCCTCTACATAGCACCATCCAGAGACAGAAGCAGTTTCAGCGACAGGTTACTATCGATGCAATGCTCCTCAGACAGGATGAAGAGGTCAATACTCCCCAATGCCATTAGGCTTTACAATTCAACCGCCAGGACTTAAGAACGTTTTAAAAGATATTATTAATGCTTTTTGAGATAGTGATTTAGATGCATATCATATTTTTTTACTGAGTTAAGTATTGTATGTAATTAGATTTGCTACAACAAGTGTATGGGACATTGGAAAAAAAAGTTGAATTTCCCCATGGGGATGAATAAAGTATCTATCTATCTATGTACCATAGTCTCAAATACAGAATTAACCCACGACTCTCAGAATGTACCAGAGACTCTCAACTACAGAATTAACACACCACTCTCAGAATGTACCAGAGACTCTCAAATACAGAATTAACCCACCACTCTCAGAATGTACCAGAGACTCTCAAATACAGAATTAACCCACCACTCTCAGAATGTACCAGAGACTCTCAAATACAGAATTAACCCACCACTCTCAGAATGTACCAGAGACTCTCAAATACAGAATTAACCCACCACTCTCAGAATGTACCAGAGACTCTCAAATACAGAATTAACCCACCACTCTCAGAATGTACCGGAGACTCTCAAATACAGAATTAACCCACCACTCTCAGAATGTACCGGAGACTCTCAAATACAGAATTAACCCACCACTCTCAGAATGTACCATAGTCTCAAATACAGAATTAACCCACCACTCTCAGAATGTTCCAGAGACTCTCAAATACAGAATTAACTCACCACTCTCAGGATGTACCACAGACTCTCAACTACAGAATTAACCCACCACTCGCAGAATGTACCAGAGTCTCAAATACAGAATTAACCCACCACTCTCAGAATGTACCAGAGACTCTCAAATACAGAATTAACCCACCACTCTCAGAATGTAGCAGAGACTCTCAAATACAGAATTAACCCCACACTCCCAGAATGTACCGGAGACTCTCAAATACAGAATTAACCCACCACTCTCAGAATGTACCAGTCTCACAAATACAGAATTAATCCACCACTCTCAGAATGTACCGGAGACTCTCAAATACAGAATTAACCCACCACTCTCAGAATGTACCAGAGACTCTCAAATACAAAATTAACCCCACACTCTCAGAATGTACCGGAGACTCTCAAATACAGAATTAACCCACCACTCTCAGAATGTTCCAGAGACTCTCAAATACAGAATTAACTCACCACTCTCAGGATGTACCACAGACTCTCAACTACAGAATTAACCCACCACTCGCAGAATGTACCAGAGTCTCAAATACAGAATTAACCCACCACTCTCAGAATGTACCAGAGACTCTCAAATACAGAATTAACCCACCACTCTCAGAATGTACCAGAGACTCTCAAATACAGAATTAACCCCACACTCCCAGAATGTACCGGAGACTCTCAAATACAGAATTAACCCACCACTCTCAGAATGTACCAGACTCACAAATACAGAATTAATCCACCACTCTCAGAATGTACCGGAGACTCTCAAATACAGAATTAACCCACCACTCTCAGAATGTACCAGAGACTCTCAAATACAAAATTAACCCCACACTCTCAGAATGTACCGGAGACTCTCAAATACAGAATTAACCCACCACTCTCAGAATGTACCAGAGACTCTCCAATACAGAATTAACCCACCACTCTCAGAATGTTCCGGAGACTCTCAAATACAGAATTAACCCACCACTCTCAGAATGTACCAGAGACTCTCAAATACAGAATTAACCCACCGCTCTCTGAATGTGATATGGTGCAACTCAAACTACCTGCGTCTCAATATCACCAAGACCAAGGAAATGGTGGTGGACTTTAGGAGATCTAGGCCTCATATGGAGCCAGTGATCATTAATGGAGAATGTGTGGAGCAGGTTAAGACCTACAAGTATCTGGGAGTACAGTTAGAGGAGAAGCTAGACTGGACTGCCAACACAGATGCCTTGTGCAGGAAGGCACAGAGTCGACTGTACTTCCTTAGAAGGTTGGCGTCATTCAATGACTGTAGTGAGATGCTGAAGATGTTCTATAGGTCAGTTGTGGAGAGCACCCTCTTCTTTGTGGTGGCATGTTGGGGAGGAAGCATTAAGAAGAGGGACGCCTCACATCTTAATAAGCTGGTAAGGAAGGCGGGCTCTGTCGTGGGCAAAGTACTGGAGTGTTTAACATCGGTAGCTGAGCGAAGGGCGCTGAGTAGGCTACGGTCAATTATGGAAAACTCTGAACATCCTCTACATAGCACCATCCAGAGACAGAGAAGCAGTTTCAGCGACAGGTTACTATCGATGCAATGCTCCTCAGACAGGATGAAGAGGTCAATACTCCCCAATGCCATTAGGCTTTACAATTCAACCGCCAGGACTTAAGAACGTTTTAAAAGCTATTATTAATGCTTTTTGAGATAGTGATTTAGATGCATATCATATTTTTTTACTGAGTTAAGTATTGTATGTAATTAGTTTTGCTACAACAAGTGTATGGGACATTGGAAAAAAAAGTTGAATTTCCCCATGGGGATGAATAAAGTATCTATCTATCTATGTACCATAGTCTCAAATACAGAATTAACCCACCACTCTCAGAATGTACCAGAGACTCTCAACTACAGAATTAACTCACCACTCTCAGAATGTACCAGAGACTCTCAAATACAGAATTAACCCACCACTCTCAGAATGTACCAGAGACTCTCAAATACAGAATTAACCCACCACTCTCAGAATGTACCAGAGACTCTCAAATACAGAATTAACCCACCACTCTCAGAATGTACCAGAGACTCTCAAATACAGAATTAACCCACCACTCTCAGAATGTACCAGAGACTCTCAAATACAGAATTAACCCACCACTCTCAGAATGTACCGGAGACTCTCAAATACAGAATTAACCCACCACTCTCAGAATGTACCATAGTCTCAAATACAGAATTAACCCACCACTCTCAGAATGTTCCAGAGACTCTCAAATACAGAATTAACTCACCAATCTCAGGATGTACCACAGACTCTCAACTACAGAATTAACCCACCACTCGCAGAATGTACCAGAGTCTCAAATACAGAATTAACCCACCACTCTCAGAATGTACCAGAGACTCTCAAATACAGAATTAACCCACCACTCTCAGAATGTAGCAGAGACTCTCAAATACAGAATTAACCCCACACTCCCAGAATGTACCGGAGACTCTCAAATACAGAATTAACCCACCACTCTCAGAATGTACCAGACTCACAAATACAGAATTAATCCACCACTCTCAGAATGTACCGGAGACTCTCAAATACAGAATTAACCCACCACTCTCAGAATGTACCAGACTCTCAAATACAGAATTAACCCACCACTCTCAGAATTTACCGGAGACTCTCAAATACAGAATTAACCCGCCACTCTCAGAATGTACCATAGTCTCAAATACAGAATTAACCCACCACTCTCAGAATGTTCCAGAGACTCTCAAATACAGAATTAACTCACCACTCTCAGGATGTACCACAGACTCTCAACTACAGAATTAACCCACCACTCGCAGAATGTACCAGAGTCTCAAATACAGAATTAACCCACCACTCTCAGAATGTACCAGAGACTCTCAAATACAGAATTAACCCACCACTCTCAGAATGTACCAGAGAATCTCAAATATAGAATTAACCCACCACTGTCAGAATGTACCAGAGACTCTCAAATACAGAATTAACCCACCACTCTCAGAATGTACCAGAGACTCTCCAATACAGAATTAACCCACCACTCTCAGAATGTTCCGGAGACTCTCAAATACAGAATTAACCCACCACTCTCAGAATGTACCAGAGACTCTCAAATACAGAATTAACCCACCACTCTCAGAATGTACCATAGTCTCAAATACAGAATTAACCCACCACTCTCAGAATGTACCAGAGACTCTCAAATACAGAATTAACCCACCGCTCTCTGAATGTGATATGGTGCAACTCAAACTACCTGCGTCTCAATATCACCAAGACCAAGGAAATGGTGGTGGACTTTAGGAGATCTAGGCCTCATATGGAGCCAGTGATCATTAATGGAGAATGTGTGGAGCAGGTTAAGACCTACAAGTATCTGGGAGTACAGTTAGAGGAGAAGCTAGACTGGACTGCCAACACAGATGCCTTGTGCAGGAAGGCACAGAGTCGACTGTACTTCCTTAGAAGGTTGGCGTCATTCAATGTCTGTAGTGAGATGCTGAAGATGTTCTATAGGTCAGTTGTGGAGAGCACCCTCTTCTTTGTGGTGGCATGTTGGGGAGGAAGCATTAAGAAGAGGGACGCCTCACGTCTTAATAAGCTGGTAAGGAAGGCGGGCTCTGTCGTGGGCAAAGTACTGGAGTGTTTAACATCGGTAGCTGAGCGAAGGGCGCTGAGTAGGCTACGGTCAATTATGGAAAACTCTGAACATCCTCTACATAGCACCATCCAGAGAAAGAGAAGCAGTTTCAGCGACAGGTTACTATCGATGCAATGCTCCTCAGACAGGATGAAGAGGTCAATACTCCCCAATGCCATTAGGCTTTACAATTCAACCGCCAGGACTTAAGAACGTTTTAAAAGCTATTATTAATGCTTTTTGAGATAGTGATTTAGATGCATATCATATTTTTTTACTGAGTTAAGTATTGTATGTAATTAGTTTTGCTACAACAAGTGTATGGGACATTGGAAAAAAAAGTTGAATTTCCCCATGGGGATGAATAAAGTATCTATCTATCTATGTACCATAGTCTCAAATACA